>NC_136910.1:55201840-55224340 GCF_949606895.1 Notothenia rossii
ATGTGGGGTACCTTGTTGCTGATTGGCTAATGGTTTACACAAGCCAAACAATCGTTATGACATCATAAAGTGGCCAAAATCTGATCAGCTCATTTTCAGACAGGTTTTTATAGAAATGGATCAAAAAGAGAGAGAATCTTTGTTCCTGAAACTTTCAGAGTCTCTTTCACAGAGGGGACACATGTTGATGTAGAAGAGACATGAAGAAGAGGGGACACATGTTGATGTAGAAGAGACATGAAGAAGAGGGGACACATGTTGATGTAGAAGAGACATGAAGAAGAGGGGACACATGTTGATGTAGAAGAGACATGAAGAAGAGGGGACACATGTTGATGTAGAAGAATCATGGAGAAGAGGGGACACATGTTGATGTAGAAGAGACATGGAGAAGAGGGGACACATGTTGATGTAGAAGAGACATGGAGAAGAGGGGACACATGTTGATGTAGAAGAGACATGAAGAAGAGGGACACATGTTGATGTAGAAGAGACATGAGGAAGAGGGGACACATGTTGATGTAGAAGAGACATGAAGAAGAGGGGACACATGTTGATGTAGAAGAGACATGAAGAAGAGGGGACACATGTTGATGTAGAAGAGACATGGAGAAGAGGGGGACACATGTTGATGTAGAAGAGACATGAAGAAGAGGGGACACATGTTGATGTAGAAGAGACATGAAGAAGAGGGTTGGTGTAGAAGAGACATGAAGAAAAGGGGACACATGTTGATGTAGAAGAGACATGAAGAAGAGGGGACACATGTTGATGTAGAAGAGACATGAAGAAGAGGGGGACACATGTTGATGTAGAAGAGACATGGAGAAGAGGGGAAACATGTTGATGTAGAAGAGACATGAGGAAGAGGGGACACATGTTGATGTAGAAGAGACATGAAGAAGAGGGGACACATGTTGATGTAGAAGAGACATGAGGAAGAGGGGACACATGTTGATGTAGAAGAGACATGAAGAAGAGGGGACACATGTTGATTTAGAAGAGACATGAAGAAGAGGGGACACATGTTGATGTAGAAGAGACATGAAGAAGTGGATTTTGCATTTTAGGTGACCTTTAAATAAGAGCAGCCATTGGAATATGCCAGAGGCGCACATGTGGCGTACTGAACAAGAACTAGTTGGTAACACTAACACTGAACCAATCAAGATCACTTTCGCTTTTTGGATATTAACCAGCCCCACTGGAACATCTTTTGTATTACATTTGAATTGATAATCATGCAATATGTGAACTCAAAATCCTGATTTCTTTTGTACCTGTGATGCGGTTTTCACTCTCCCCCTGCATCTGAAGAGACTCCACATAGATGCTCTGGTTTCCAATGAAGCGAGCGCAGGCAATGCCTCGTACGGCTGGCAGAAACCTTTGTCAGGAAGCCTGGAATTAAAATAAAGGTCTGATTTAGGCATAGTTAAAAAGCGAAGCATTGAAAGATAGCTAAAAAGGTAAATAAACAACAGAAAAATAACTAGAACACCTTAGTTTTCCCAGGAGGTAGCTACATGTTAACAGTAGGAACCTATAACTATTATAGCTATCACATGATATACCTTGGTACCAATACCTTGGTATCTTGCTTGATGATTGTCTCTCTTTTAAACTTCATGTCAATAACCTGCTTAAAAAACTGAGGGTTAGGCTAGGTTTCTTTTTCAGGAATAAGTCCTGTTTCTCGCTTGAGGCCAGGAAAAGGCTAGTCACTGTGACTTTTTTACCTGTGCTGGACTATGGTGTTCTGCTGTATATGAATGCACCTGCCAACTACCTGAGCAAACTAGATGCTGCGTATCATAGTGCTCTGAGATTTGTCACAAACTGTAAAGCACTTACTCATCACTGTACATTGTATACCAGGGCAGGTTTACCATCACTCACTGTACGGAGGCTCAGTCACTGGTACACTTTTATCTATAAAGCTATGTTGGGCAAACTCCCGTATTATATCTGTTCATTGATAAAGCAGAAAGTTGCAAGCAGCTATTGTCTGCGATCACAGGATATAGTCTTGTTAGATGTGCCAAGAGTAAGGACTGTCTTAGGTAAGACAGCTTTTATGTGCGCAGCTCCACTTGCTTGGAACAGTCTACAGGCAAAATTGAAATTGAGCATTTTTATTTCTCTGAATGTATTTAAGGCATGTCTAAATGAAATGCTTTCTGACACTCTGGGTGTTTGTAAATGTTGAATATGTAAATATGATATCCTCTGTTGTTTGTATGTTGTTTTTATGTTTCATGTGGAACTAAATGATGCAGGTCTCCCTTGTAAATGAGATCGATGATCTCAAGGGACCAATCTGTCTAAATAAAGGTTTGAAATGAAATGAAATGAATATGTTAAGCAGAAGTTAATTAATTGGCTTATTTCACTTTTTAAAGACAAATTAGTATTGGTGTATTTTCTGCTGATGAGTAACAGGAAGTTGCATTTCAGAAAATAGTGTTCAAAGACATAAAACATGTATTTCTTTAACAGTTTATAAAACAAATACAGTGCCCTAAAAGTTAACTATGAAAGTGTATAAAATAAATAAAAATAAAAACTACACAACCAATAGGAGTTCTTGTCTTTGTAATAAAAGGCCAGTTGTTAGCTATCACATGATATGTTAAGCAGAAGTTAATTAATTGGCTAATTTGAGCTTGTAGGCAAATTGGTATTGGTGTATTTCTGCTGATGAGTAACAGGAAGTTGCATTTCAATTGAACAGTGTGTTTGAAGACATTGATGTCACTCTATAATAGGTTGCCAACCAAATGGACAGATTGACCGGTTTAAAGTGCCCAAAAAGTGAACTATGAAAGTGTGTAAAATAAAAGCTACACAACCAATAGGAGTTATTAGTTCTTAGTGTTAGCCATAGTTATCATGAGTACTCCTCAGTACTGTACTGTAAGCTCTAATATGTATTAAACGTGTCATAACATTTGCAAATATGTGCAGACTGCCCTTCAGTCCTTCTTTTGTGGAGCATTATGGGATGTGATCGAGGAGCAGCTAACACCCTATTTATACTCAACTGTTTGAAACAGCCATGTCTGCAAATCGTGTCCACACACACACACACACACACACACACACACACACACACACACACACACACACACACACACACACACACACACACACACACACACACACACACACACACACACACACACACACACACACACACACACACACACACACACACACACACACACACACACACACACACACACACACACACACACACACACACACACACACACACACACACACACACACACCTCATTATGGTGACTTTAAAACAACTTGTAATGGAAAAGTCATTAACAAACAGACCTCTGTGATTCTTTCCATGAAGGGAAGCAGCTTTCCAGGAAGTGCTTAAAGTAGAGTTCTGTATTTACTCCTGGACACTCATTAAGGGACTCTGACTTGAAATGTTAAATGGGTGAAACACCAATAGATAAGAGTGTAAAAGTAGTTTTTTTTGGGAACACTAGTTAATCTTATTCAATGTCCACTAAGTTGCCAGTTTGCAAAACTACAGTGGTGGGGGGGGGGGGGGGGGGGGGGGTTACAGATAAGGTTAGCCCGAAAAACTGTCAGCATTTAATGGGAAGATGTTGAAGATCGTCTTCAGTTCAGGGGTGGCTCACATAATAACTTTTCCAGCAGAAATAAACATGTTTAAAGCCTGGTGCAAACACTGTATTCTACCTATAGCTAGTTTCCCTCAAGAAGTAGGTTAGCCAGCTAGCAACGCATTGTCTTAGTTAGCCCAGCTTGTTAGCTTGAGCTAGCTTGGGAGTCTTGAGTAATACAAGCGACAGTTCTCAGTGAAGTTTCAATTTGAATCAGAATCTCGTGAGCGTGTGTGGAAATATTGGGATACACAAGAGGAACAGAAACAAGTACCGTGGGACATTTCAAGGCAATATGATAGGGTTGCGAACTTTGGGTAGCTGGCTGGAGTGAGATTTTGATATCATGGGTTTAATTACACATATGCGCACTAAATGACTGCTATCGTGTCAGTAGTGGGACCTTAGCATATATATAGGATATATATATAATATATACAAATACACAATATTGGACACAGACTATAAAGGGCACTTAGTTTCATTCACTAATGAAAGTCAAACACATGTTTGTTTCCACTGTGTTATTGTGTGCCTGTCGCGATAAGCAATGAATTTACTTATCGTACGATAAATAAAAATGAACTCGATAAATTGCCCTTTACATGAGGATGTGACTAGCAGTTTGAAAAGATGTACTTGAATTATTATTATATATTATCATTATGTCAGTGGTCTAAAATGGTCATACAACGGAGCCGACAATATCATCGTTTATCGCAATAATTTCCGGGAAAATGTATCCAACAAAATTAATTATCATGAGGCCTATACATGACACACACACACACACACACACACACACACACACACACACACACACACACACACACACACACACACACACACACACACACACACACACACACACACACACACACACACACACACACACACACACACACACACACACACACACACACACACACACACACACACACACACACACACACACACACACACACACACACACACACACACACACACACACTCCAAACTGCCAAATATATTATTTAACACACTCTCATATACTCTTTGACTCTATTTTGGCCTAGTAGAACAATAAGCAGCAGACTTCTATTTTTTTTTAATCATTTCTACTGATATGAAAAGACAGAGTTTCTCCTGACCCCAATGGAAAAAAGACCATGACACATTATAGATATCATTACAAAACGACGTGATGGAAACAAGAGAAATAGCGACTGAACCTGAATAACAGTCCCAGTTTATTGATACTTGTCAGCTGAGGCTCTGAATCCACTAATTGTCTCAGGTAGACGAACAGTTGGTCCACAAATGGATCAATGTTGGCTCTTTCTGAAACACACAGTGGATGAATTGTAAGGTCTGATGGGGGCCGGTAGAAAATGACTTCCTGTCGCTCTCTGGCCAATTTGCAGAATCTGAGTCCCATCATAAACTCTTCCAGTGTCTATTTACAATAACGCTTTAGTGTGCAGCCACAACACGGTCATCTATTTAAAAACGTAAGAGCACTGGTGAATTACTGCCATAAGTTTTTGTTTGATATTATTATAAAAGCTGTCAGACATGAAGGTCACGCTAGCATTGGATGTGGTAAAAACATCATGAAAAAAGATCCGGACTGGCCTTAAGCAGTTAACTACATTCAACTTTATAATGCCAAAACAAGAGAATGAATATTTTCGTATATGTTGATTATAGGCACTGTAGATGGAGACCATACAGAGTTAATTGTCTGGATAAATAATGATAATAAACACCCAGGGCTATGAAATACTTCTTGGATAATAAGCAACTAAAAAGTCATTACAAGTAGAGCTGTATTAATGACTACAATATGAGAAAACCCCCAAAAGCATCCCAGCTTCGAGGGCATTACAGAGAGGAACGTTCAATTTCCTGGGGATTTTGAATGAGTACACGTTTGTTTGCTTCAATTTAGAAGAAGGTGATTGCGCATCTCAATTTTGGATTTGATTCCTATAAGTTTCATACCTGCCAACCCTACCACTTTGGACGTGTTTCTACCGCCTACCGATTTAGCTGGCTTTCCCTACCGATTTTCAATCTTCCCAAACTATAACAAATAAAAATGACACTCCATAGACACTGGACTCGACTTTTGGCGGACACCGTTTGTCATCTGTGTTTCTGAAAGAGAAACAACGTGCAGACCGGGGGTAACGAGGAAAGGCAGCGTTACCACCGGGGCTGATGGGTAATCACTCCAGTCCCAAATGAGTTTAGATGAGTGGGAACAGAGGCGAGGCATTTGAGTCCTACAGACCAAACATGTCGTTGATGTGACTGTTTACCAAACGAACACTTTTTCTGAAAAATGCATACAATTATGCAATATATGTTAAATGCATGGTTTATACATGTTATTACTGGGGTTCACTTTCTTCTGATTACCTCATTTGGGCGTGCACATTTGCCGTGCGCAAACCTACCTCTTTTGAATTTGGAAAGGTTGGCAGTGGCATGTATGAAGTTTGAATGAAAGACAATGCCTGATCACATTGAATTATCGCCTTCCCAAAATCACGAGACCCTCTGCCACATGTTGAGCTGCTGTGCAGGAAGTTGTCTTAGTTAAACCAGCTGATCTGAACTTGTTTACACACTTGGCTCTTTGCTAAAGTCACGCTCATGTCATGTTTGTGCTTGGATTAGCCTCCCGGGCCGGATTTAAATCCTAATCCAGAACACCAACTGGGTCCAAGACTACTGCTGTGCTCACGGTTAGCTTTCTAAAACTCAGAGGCGGGAAGTAGTGGAGTACAAATACTTTGTTACTGAACTTAAGTAAATTGTTCTGGTATCAGTACTTTACTCCACTACTTATTGTTCTGACGACTTTTAACTTTTCTTACATGTTGAACTCAAATACCTGTACTTTCTACTTCTTACATGTTGAACACAAATACCTGTACTTTCTACTTCTTACATGTTGAACCCAAATACCTGTACTTTCTACTTCTTACATGTTGAACACAAATACCTGTACTTTCGACTTCTCACATTTTCCAAACAGGCTGGTTCCTTTAGTCTGAATGTGTGTTTGGTGGCGTGATCATTATTATTTAGAGTCATTGCGTGCCTATTGATTTGAACACGATCCGTGTATCCATCATTTCCTGGTCTTCTCTAAAGAAGAGGGACCAATGAAAACGTTGTCATGTTGCCGTTGGTCACCATGGAAACATTCATTAGCTAACAATGACATTATTGTTCTATTAATATAAAGGGAGGTCAGGTACTCTTTAAAACAGCAGCTAGTTATGGGTACTTTTTACTGAAGTACATTTCAAAGCCCTCTTTACTTTTACTTGAGTAAAGAAGTTTAGTCAGTACTTCTACTTTCACCAGAGTATTTTTAAACACGAGTATCTGTACTTCTCCTTCAGTAAAGGATGTGTGGACTTTTGCCATCTCTGTCTAAAACTCAGAGCTGCTAATGGTGAATGATAAGCTGCTCTGTCCTGTTCTGTGAACACAACACGCTGTGAGTCTTTATAGCGTTTGATGATCTACAATCAGATTTACAGGTAATTTAATCGAGCTGCTAAATTTGGGAAGATTTCTGATAATCCTATTCTTGCTGACACGGAGTGAACCTTTGGGTGCTTTTGATTTTAACTCAGTATTACACGTCTTATTTGAATACTCGATTCTGATTGGTCAATTCAGAACATGTGACACGTTAGTACAGTAGTACAGACCGCTGTCAAGGACTATCATTTCAATTAATATTGGGAGTCGAGTTGTTAATTTGTTTAGTATCTGACTGTGTGTGTGTGTGTGTGTGTGTGTGTGTGTGTGTGTGTGTGTGTGTGTGTGTGTGTGTGTGTGTGTGTGTGCCCATGATGTATTCATTTTGAGTTTCAGGCCTAGAGAGGAGGTGGATTAGTGTTGCTGTTCGTGCTTCAATCCAGTCAGTCTGGACCCACTAATGTCACCATGCTGGTCAGATTTCAGCTCTGCCTTAAAACAACACAAGGGTCTGCATAGCTGTGTTCAGTTACATGAGCAACAGTCCC
This sequence comes from Notothenia rossii, assembly GCF_949606895.1. Taxonomy (NCBI): domain Eukaryota; kingdom Metazoa; phylum Chordata; class Actinopteri; order Perciformes; family Nototheniidae; genus Notothenia; species Notothenia rossii. The sequence continues at coordinate 55,209,525 of NC_136910.1, forward strand.
ATACGTTTGACATGTCATCACCAAAACACTGAACAGAGGTTCATATTCTCCACAGCAGAAGACATATTCAGAGAAATGTGCAATATAATGTTTGGTCGCTGCAGATTCAACTTGAGACTGTGATCCCAGTACAGGAAGTGGCTCTTTAAAAGCTGTGCTGTGTCAACGTTTCACTTTACGGAAGCCAAACAGTCCTACTAAAGAATCAGTGGGGGAGTGATGGCTTTATGATAAATGGTACCTGGTCTTTGCAAGCCCTGAAGGCGCCGTTACGTAACAAGTCTGCTTTCACACATTCACACGGAGGCAGAGGCTGCTACATGCTCACAGAAACACACACACACACACACACACACACACACACACACACACACACACACACACACACACACACACACACACACACACACACACACACACACACACACACACACACACACACACACACACACACACACACACACACACACACACACACACACACACACACACACACACACACACACACACACACACACACACACACACACACACACACACACACACACACACACACACACACACACACACACACACACACTAATGGCTTCCTCCAAGTTTATAGTAAAACAAACTGGTGGTTTGACCAATGGCCATTTACAATTATTAATACTATTATGAGCATTATTCTATATTTTGGTTGAAACTAAGCCAGGAAAAAAATAATAATAATAATAATAAAAAAATATATAAATAAAATCGAATTTCAAAAATAATTTTCGATTATGGAGACTGTAATGAATATTCGAAAAATCGAATAATCGCTGGCATCCCTAACAGTCACACACAGTTCCTGCATGTACTGACTCAGTAAACTAAAACTCCTGAACATTGAGCCTGTTCCAATTTCATGCTCTTGGGTTCAAGTTGGCCCGTACCAGTTCAATTTACACTTACTGAGACTTCAGAGTGCTGCTGTGACAAAGGACATGTACCTCATGTTACTACCATAAAAAGTAAGAGATCGAATGTTAAACCATTAGTCCTCGGTTGTTACAAAAAAAGAAGAAAGGTAAGGTTTAATCATATTTTAACAACTGTTTCCCTGATCAATAAGTACAGAGGATTTGCTGATTTCAGCTTCTCAAATGAGGGGATTTCTTACTCCTCTGTATCATATATGAAAGTCAACAAAATATATTTGGACTTTTGGTCGGACAGAACAAGGCGGTTGAAGATGTCACAATGGTTCGGGAAAGTTAAAATATTCACTATTTTCTGACATTTTGCAGAGTATGAATCAACTATTTTTGATTACATTACCAAAGCGACATACAATACATGCAAAAACCATAAAGAATCAAACTCCGAACAAAAAGAAAAGTCAAGATATATTCACAGCGAGATCATACTGAATCAGTAACAAGGCCTAAATTAACTCAACAACACCATGTGAGTACACCATGGGCAACTTAAACCCTAGTTAGGGTACTTCTTATTTGCATTACACACAGTATGACACACTGCAATGTATGGAAGCAAATGTGACCATACTTGTCAACCCTCCCGATTTTCGCGGGAGACTCCCGATTTCATTGCCCTCTCCCGGTTTCCTCCCGGGGTCATATTTCTCCCGCATTTCTCCCGATTTCTGACAAAATCAGATTTACACACGACTGTTTCCACTCGGACTTTAATACAGCTACACCATTGTTTGGTTTCCATGGTAACACGTCTCTTTAGTAGCACGCGCAACTCAAAAGTCTGAGAGGGTGAGGCAGATATTCACAGAAAACAGAACAAGAATCGACAACTACTCTCTGCTCACTCCTTTCCTGTAAAATACAGGTCCAGCCCACACATATGCTCCATCAAGGACGGTGCTACAGGCCGCAAGGCAGTGCACTAAAATACAAAAACCATGTTAATGTTAATCTAACAGCTCCGGCGATCCACTAGCACCCCCCCCCCAATTTTGGATTTTGAAATGCTCCCGATTTCCGAGGTCTAAAGGTTGGCAAGTATGAATGTGACTTAAAAGTAAAACTGTCAATTTGACTTCTCTGATCAACTTTACATACATTTTAAAATAACAACAAGGCATTGCACCCTCCCCACAATGAGCTGTTACAGGATGTGTGTTTTCTCAATTGTGTAACCTTTTATTTTTTTACTTCAATACTTTTGTATGCCTGCTTCTAGGTCAAGGTTCAAAGTTCTTTATTTGTCATACGGACATAGCCACAGAGTAGTTATGTCGATGTAAATCTTAGGTCACAGGCTTCTCCAACAGTGCAACACAATAATACAGAAAAACAGACAAATATAGTGCAAGTCAATATTAAAAAGTAAATACCAAAAGAAAAATAGTTTTAAAAAAGTGTAACATGAAGCTGTCTTTGGGTCTTTTTCTGCTGTAAAAATGCACATTTCCCCTCTGTGGGACTAATAAAGGTATTCTGATTCTGATGAAAATGTCCTCCTACCTCAGTGCTACAAACATAAAAACACATTCATTGAGTCACATTGCTCGCTGATGAGATAAGCTCCCTGGAAGAGGCCTTCAGGAACACTTGGTCTGACGGAGAAATGAATCAGCATTCCTTCCAGTTCAGAGCCGTCCAAACCACCGGCGAGAGTCTGACTGCTGCGGCAGGAATCTGTCCCGAGACACAGTCAAACCCACAAGACAGACACAAGGCCGCCTGCCCTCGTGGTTTGGTTTCATCAATCCGTGACAGACACATCAACAACGATCGGATTATTTTGAACGGTCTTTGGTACGAACGAAGGGAACCGAGTCGTACTTGGTGAGAGCCGATCTTTTTATCGTTGGTTCACCGCCTGCCATAAATCCACTCGCCTATATGAACAGTGAAAAAGCTTGATTTTGTTCCCCAAGCGTATTCCATGAAGACCCGCCCCCTCCTCTGAACTGGCAGGAGTGCCTCTGATTGGTTAGGTTTAGGCATAGCATAGCATAATGAGTGGTACAGGTAGACGACGTGTTCTTCAGGTTTAAAAACAAACTGCACTTTTGAACGGCTCTCGGAAAGGAACGAAGCCATAAGATCCGGCTCCCTTCAAAGAGCCGTAATTCCCATCACTACATAGCACGATATCTACACCATTACTAATCCAGCAGTGCAGGTATGAGAGTCAGCTGACATGTCAGAGCAGGCCCAGGGAACGCCTCTCACCACAGACACCTGCATCTGCTCCTCTAAGTGCCACACAAATATTTATTAACTTCAGTCATTTCCTAAATACCAACCTTCAAATCCATCCTCACCACTACAAACCTTTAGCTAGTCTACGTAGCTTCAGGGCTGTTAGCTTGGTTACTTTGAAATAAGCCTCAACAGGGTCATTCTAAAACTTAGACATAATCTAAAACAAATACAACACTTTATTATTTCCAGACTTAAAGGATCATATGCTGATGTTCAGGTGTATATCAGTATGTAGTGTCTCTACTTTAAAGAGTCCTCTCCTGCTGATGTTCAGGTGTATATCAGTATGTAGTGTCTCTACTTTAAAGAGTCCTCTCCTGCTGATGTTCAGGTGTATATCAGTATGTAGTGTCTCTACTTTAAAGAGTCCTCTCCTGCTGATGTTCAGGTGTATATCAGTATGTAGTGTCTCTACTTTAAAGAGTCCTCTCCTGCTGATGTTCAGGTGTATATCAGTATGTAGTGTCTCTACTTTAAAGAGTCCTCTCCTGCTGATGTTCAGGTGTATATCAGTATGTAGTGTCTCTACTTTAAAGAGTCCTCTCTTTGTTTTTGGAGTAAAACCCCAAACAGGGTTATTGTACATTAGCCCATCGTCTTCATAAGCCAAGTTATACATAAAACGATTGCCAACTTTGAGCGAAGAAGCCACGATATTGATTGCAAGGCTTCCGGATTAGACAGCTCCACAAATATATTCATATCGGATGTTACCCTCATTCTTTATGTATGCGTCCTTTTCCATCTGTGTCTATGCTGCAGTGAATTCTCCAAAGAGTTCTTTATCACAGCAGTGAATCAGAATATTCTTGAAGATGGCATAAACAGCTTTAGCTTTGCTCCTGTACAGATGTTTGGGAAAAGAACCACTGTCTGCACATCAGCCGGAAGAGAGATGGAGGTAAATTCATCTGTCCCCACTGAATCCTAAGAAACAGCTTTAACTGACATTACCCTGCACCAGACATATTAATATTATTGTGTGTCCGTACTGGCAAAAATATGAGATGGACAGTAAAGACAGGGGTTATGCTGCAGGAGGGGTTTGAGGGGAAGATGTCCTGCTCTAAAGAACAAGTTAAAAGTCAATGTAACTACCTCTATGCGTAAAGGTCCCATTTCATGCTTTTCTGGTTATTACCCGTCCCCTTGTCTGTTATGTAGGTTTTTCTGCATGTAAACGGTCTGCAGTCACAAACCCTCAAAGTACACCCGGTACGTCCACACAGCAGCTTTAAAAAAATCTTCCAACTCTTCTCTGCCCATTGACTTTGAATGGGGGTGACGTCACTTTGCCTCGCTTTTCGCCGAACTGCATTGTGGGGAAGCAAAGCGAAGATTTCCAGGATTTTCAGGATTCAAAAGTTGAGCAATGTTCAACTTTTGAAGCTGAGCTGGAAGCGTCAGCCAATCAAATCCAGTTTATGCAAATCTGACAGTACATGCGCTAGCCAATCAAACCGCGTGCAAGCTGGGAGAGCCAGACCGCAGTTCATTTCCTCATATTCCAAACCAGAAATTACGGTAGCAAATCACCCGGTTCTTTACGACCAGAACTATTTACAGGGATACAAACCGGAGGAACCAGGCATGGAGGGAGGTGGCAGAGACAGTGGGTGAAACTGGTAGGTTTTCGCCTGTTTGGAGAGTTTATATCCAGTTTACTTCATTTTAACATTGCTATTGCTTTGTATGTCGGGGGCGGGAGATTCATGTGATTGGTTGTTGGTCGCGTTGCTCGCAAAAAATCCCCAAGCTTTCAGACACGCCCAGCTCCAAGATTTTCAAGATTTTTTTAAAGCTGCTCTGTGGACGGGCTGTAACACAGAAAATAACTGTCTATGCTGCCTCAGAACGCCTCGTTGGACATTTCTCTTTTTCCATTGTTTACTTATATAGTTATAGTGATGTATTTCGGGTATAGTGACGTTACGTCCGCGGAGCCGTTACGTTTGGACCAATCCGCTGACTTCCTCACACACACACACACACACATGGCGGGACGTTGCTGCGAGGAGCGAGACACTGTGAGCTGGCTCACTGGTGTGGGGTCGGCGAGACAGCGAGACACCGTGGAACTCAGCCTCGGCACACACACAAACTCCCAGCCAGGCTGCGTGTGTGTGTGTGTGTGTGTGTGTTCGGGCTTGGTTTCACTGTGTCTCGCTGTCTCGCAGACGGCCACTGGGCTCACAGGGAGGGGGGGGCAGGAGCTCCAACCAGCTGTGTAGGACAGAGAGTGAATACACATACTATACAGAGATGCTGTCTGAGAAACCAATGTGAGTTTGGAACATTGCACAATATACATTTTATTTTAGTAGACCTCAACAATATATATATTCAAATTTCTTTATTAGGATAAACCCCTTGAGGTGAATCACCTCGTTTTCAAGGGGGTCCCAAGAAAACAAATAACAAACAAGTACAACATACAAACAACATTCACACACATACATCGGAAGAAATAACCAAGAAATTACAAACATTCAGCCTAAGCATACAGCACATGGTAATACATTATAGGCGGTTACATTGAATGCATATCATTGGGTAGAGTAAAGTAGAGTAGCTGTACTATATATACAAAATCATAACAATAAAGACTTAGAAATAAAGACTTAGAAATGGGCAATAGGTGGGTCATCTCATGAGGAGATGGTGAAATAAGATGGAGCCTCAACAACCCTTAAACAATAAATAAAGTACTTCAGGTCATACAAAAACATTCAACCTTGAGGTGAGACGACAATGCACGCTTGAACAAAGTCAGAGTAGGGAGAGATCTGATGGTAGCAGGTAAGTTATTCCAATCAGCAGGAGCTTTAAATTTGAAGGCTCTTTTGCCAATGTCCTTTTTAACTAGAGGAACGGTGAAGAAGAGCTGAGAGGTATGTCTAACTTGGTGGGTTGATGTAAATTATGGAATTATGATGAGTAGAAATGGCCATGACGTGGGACCTTTGAGGGTAAGTATTCTACCTTTGATAGGATTTGGAGAAGCTTTTTATCATTTCTCGAAGGGGAGAACGCCACAGCAGCCTTTATATGATTTAACGATTTCCTGTTTCATGCTTATTTTTCTGTTACTGTATATTCATTTGATTTTAAAAACATGCAGATGTATTTACTTTTGAAACATGTAATGGGACTCGTTGAAGTACCTTTTCATAAAACTTTGTAGGAAGATGCCCTGATGTGTATCCGCTATATCTTTTGCTCCTTGCTTGATGTTCTTGCTTGATGTTCTTGCTTGATGTTCTTGTTTACCATATACGCTGTTCTCTGTGTTACAAGCACTAAACAAAACCTTCACACATCACAAGGTCTGAATACTTGTTGCTTAAAATCTTCTCTGTGGTTCTAATTTGGTTGGGATTTTCCTTCTGTTGCTGTACGACTCTCTCTCACACACTCTGATCAAATGTATAGCAGGTTCACTTACGTTTCATCTGGGCCAGGTGTGGGCATCTGTCCTGTTGGTCCAAAATAAAAACATAAATCAAACATGTTAACAAGCACGTTATTCATCATGAAGAGAGACCTATTTTAATTTTATTTCATAAGATTATGTGTAAATTATTCCGAGCAAATTGCATTTCTTTTTATCCCGGCAGCACGTTAAGGCATTACACAAGTTTAAAAAAATAAAAAATAAGATCAAAATTGATTTTTTTTTAAATCGACATAAACATACATAGAAATACAAAATATAAAAGATATGTTAGAATACTTGATAATAAACCATTATAATATTAATAAAACATTTGTAAACATAAGATAATATATGTATTATATCGGCGTATAAAGTATTTTTATCATACCATCTTTTTATTCAAATGGAGAGAAGAAGACTGAGTGCAATCCTTTTTTAGCTTTATGACTTCCTGATGCCGCCAACTATTTCCAAATGTGGGTTTAATAAAGTATATTTAACCTAATCAAATGGAAAAGAAAACACCATGGCTTCTTGGTTACTTAAAAAATCGTCTCCTGGGACACACACGCTACCGATGAAAACAGTTTCACTTCAATAATACAAATAATTCAAAGTGTAAATATAAAAGTGACGTTACCCAGTTTGACGTACAGCACCCCGGTGGCAGAGATGACCTTCAGAGAGTTGGAGGCCACACACTGGTAGTACCCGGTGTCCGTGGTGTCCAGGTCTTGGATCCGCAGCTTGGACCCGGCCTCGATCTTCCGGATGGTGATGCGGCCCTGCTCCTGGACCACCGGGGCGTCGTTCTTCAGCCAGCGGATGGAGGGCCGGGGGTTCCCCGTCACCCTGCAGTGCAGCGTGGCCGTCTGGCCCTGGAAGTGCGTGATGTTGTTCACCGGCTCCTGAAACTCCAGGAAGTATCCATGAGGAGCTGAAACAGAAAGGGTCCGAGGTTAGAGATCTTAGTTAGCTTTTGTTTGCAGGCAGCATGTTAGCCCTCCTCCTCAGTCCTCTGCAGACTCCTCGCTGCTGTGGTTCTTTTAAACTTTCCTTTTATGGCTTTTTCAGACTCCTTAGCCCTCCATATACAGTCATTTGTAATTATATTGTGCTTTATATATATATATAATACATGTATATACAGTATAAGTATATTTATACATGTCTCATATTTATATTTCTTGTAAAAAATCCTTTTAAACTTTTTTATTTTTGTTTAAAAAGGTTATTTTTTTCAACCTAATTCCTTTTAGAGTGCACCATTATACACCAAGCAAATTCCTTGTTTGTGTAAACCTACTTTGCAATAAACCTGATTCTGATGCTGATTATAATAACAGGTAGTAAATCAATCAATGTTTAATAATAAATCTATATTAACAAAAACAGTTTCCTTTTTGACACATTGCCAGCTCGTTGTATGTCACATCATAATGTTGGCCAGTTATATGTTATATGACTAATGGCAGATATTCTCCAACATAAACACAGACAGCAGACACACAGCGCTCTGTTTAAACCTGTGTGTGTGTGTGTGTGTGTGTGTGTGTGTGTGTGTGTGTGTGTGTGTGTGTGTGGGGGGGGGGGGGGGGGGTGTGTGTGTGTGTGTGTGTGTGTGCAGAGCCATTAACACACCAGCATGTGTGGTCAGAAACAATCTGTGCACTCATGACTCATGGAGCCAATAGCAGAGGACACGAGCAGAGGACAGCATCCACATCAGACAGAACACCACATCGTGTGGACAGGGCGCCTTGTAGTTTCTCAAACATTTCTCAGTATTGGCAAGGGAAGGGGTGTTAAGCGTTGCACTATTAACTGTAAAACCATCACTAAAAGCATTGACTTAATATAATCATTTTAACCAAACATTAAACAGCAGCTGTGTGTGTGTGTGTGTGTGTGTGTGTGTGGAGCATGTGCCAACGTTTTTCCTCCTCCTGTGTCCTCCTTGCAACATCCACAGAACCATTATAAACACAAGTCCATCACCCCGAAGGTCAACGCAAGTCTGACACACACACACACACACACACACACACACACACACACACACACACACACACACACACACACACACACACACACACACACACACACACACACACACACACACACACACACACACACACACACACACACACACACACACACACACACACACACACACACACACACACACACACACACACACACACACACACACACACACACACACACACACACACACACGATGGGAAGGGTTAGCTACTAGCAAAGACCTAAGACTTGACCTTAGGAAACTGTGAACACGAAGACTTAAAGCCGACATTCAGAAGCGTTTCAGAATGACATCTGGCCAGCTGGGATTAATCTGAAAATGCTGCGGTCACACATTCAGTCATGCTCTTCACTCAGAGTGTTTGTGCAGGACCTCAGGAGGACTGATGAAGGAATTTTTGGGCAGCCGTAAAGAAAAACAAAATGATGTCCCTACATTTTCTGTCAGTTCGACATGACTTAATAAATATGGTGCCCCCAGAACCATGTGGTGTAATGTAAGGTGGTACATTTACTCAAGTGCTGTACTTAAGTGCGATATTGGGGGTACTTGCATTTGTAATGCTCCACAATACTTCTACTGCACTACAATTTGGAAGCCATTGAGCCAAAATGAGTTACTAGTTATTTTACAGTTTCAAATCACAAGCTTAAAGTAAATAAATATAAACTAATGAATAAAATACGATATTAAAAGTATAGTTTAAGATATCCAGCAGCTGTAGTATTTTTAGGAATGAGGGAAAAACGCCTATGGATACACCTGCTATTTATTCATAACGTGTATATAGGTTCATGCTACCTCAATCAAACGTTTGCATTAACATAGTTGTGGGGGAAACTTCTGAAGCAATTGGAGTCAGGACTCAAAGAGAGACACGATGGAGAGCTGGAGCTTTGATGGCAAACACTGACGGTTTATTTGGAGCTTCGGCCGGAGAATTCACAAGACATGTCACGGGTCACGGTTTGACCACACGGTTGAGATGCCAATCAATTCTGAAGAGCCCTCCTGTTGTCGCTTATGTCTCGGGGTCATCTACACCCCGAGAAGGATGTGTTCCAGGTGTCCCTCAACAATAACTATCTCTGACCGACAGTTGCCCGGTCACAAACTGGTAACATCAACAACTTGCTAGGGCAGCCCCTCCTTACGGGAGATAACGGCTGCTCAAAGTTGGTCAGCTGCATCAGAGGGCAAAAGGTAAACATGTAGGGCAAATTATTCCCCAACAATAGTGACATCCCATGTATATATGTTTACCTTTCAAAATGTTCCGTTGTGCATGTTTGTGTTACCTTTAGTGAAAGTAATGTCATTTTCCAAATCTGTTTTTACGTTTTTGTGTGATTTTGGGTCAAAACTGTTCATATAGTGTGTCAAAATGAAAAAAATAACTATCAGGTTATATAGGTGAGGTTGTCCTCAAAAATAAGATACCAAAACATTGACATGCTAAACATTTCTTAATGGGGTTTAGTATGACAATCAAAAGTAGGCGAAAACTGACAAATTAGCCTCAGGACTCAAAAGGGTGAAACTTTACCAGCTGTGATGAACGCATTAATGCATCAAAGAAAACATCCAGGTACTAAATATACAGTCTATGATTCAAAAATGGGACTTTTGTGCTTTTAAATTTGGTAATTTAAGATTGTTTTGATACCAATACTTACTTTTATAGTCCTTAAAGTCACATTTAAATACTGTACAGCTGACTATCCATTTTAGCAAATTGTCCCTACAAGGTCCTGCCATATAGTAGGTTTCCATCGAGTCTTGTTAAAGTAGTCTGTGCTAGGATCTGTTATGCATATTACTGTATAAGGAAATAAAGAAGAATGGCGTGCGGAGACATTGATTGATACACACACACACACACACACACACACACACACACACACACACACACACACACACACACACACACACACACACACACACACACACACACACACACACACACACACACACACACACACACACACACACACACACACACACACACACACACACACACACACACACACACACACACTCCCCTGGCTCTTTACTCCATTTGCATTTCAGGCAGCAGCTCTGGAGTTTACGCAATGGAAAAAGAGAGATGCTCGCCAGCTTCACTTCTCTCCAACGACACAGCTCTGCAAAAACTACAGAGGCCGGATCCCAAATCACAACGTCCTCAAACTTCATTTGTGGATGTGCTGCGGAGACGTGACAGCTGACGTTCATATCTAAGACAGCTTGGATGATCCTCGCAGAAGCCAAAACAAACACTGCTGACTGACAGCGTGTCGGACCATTTAGGATTGCTTTGAAGTTATAGAAACATTCGCTGTATGCCGTGCAAGATTGCAAAGCCATTTAAGGGAATGTGAGATATGAAAATGGCTTGACAGATAGGAGCTATGATCAGGATTGAAGCTATAACCTCACATTGTGAAGCCTTGGTTCACACCTTGGGGAGGCGCATACCAAATGAGTCTTCTGCATTAAAGATAAGGACATTAAAGTGCCTGATAAGGAAGACGGATGCTATTTGTATATATAGTAGGAAGTGGATTACAAATAAAACCTGTGTCATGCCTTTTTCCTAAATCCCCTTTGTTCCTAAACCAGCCATCATCCCAACGTCTACATATATATGTTCTGATTCCCCAGCTTCTCCCCCTGCTTGGTGACCTGGGATCCCAGTTCAAGCACATCATTTGGCTTCATTTCCTCTCTTCTTTTGAGTATTTTTCTTGTCAACTTCAACCACATTTCCCCACCTAAATACATCCAGAGATTCACTGACGCATCGCTCCGCCTGTTTCTGTCAGGTATGTCCGTAGTTTTTACAGATTCTTCGCACCGTGTGCACTTCTCAAACCCTGTACAGCAGCATTAAGACACTATAGGTGTTATTTACAAGTTATTAACATGCTCATGCTAGTTGACTGTATGACTTGATGTCGAAATTGCTGTGACTCATGGACAGTGTTGGGACCGGTACTAGTAACTAGTACTCTAACGCATTATTTTTTAAACTCAGTAACTCAGTTACCGTTACTACATGGTGCGTTACTCCGTTATTTTTTTAAAATAGTCTCGGCTCTCAGACGTTGGTGAGCGGTGCCAACAGCGAGGCGAACAGAGATGAGAACTCTACTTAAGTACAGTACTTGAGTAAATGTACTTAGATACTTCCTGTGTCACATGCGGAGACGCGCTGTGTGCGTGTTTGTGTTTACTAACAAGACTATCATGGCGGCGGCTGCGGAGCTCAAGTCGAGTATCTCCGCCTCGAGATATTCTCACTATTTCACTTTTGTCGAGCAAAAGAAAAGAACGTTTTAGTTAAATGTAAGTTGTGTCTTGGCGAGTCAAAGATCCTATCTACTGCTCAAAACAGCAATTCAAATCTGTTGAAACATCTGCAGAAACAACATGCTGGGACGAAGCTAGTAGCTTAGACCACAGACCCAGACTCATCCCACGCCACTCCACCTCCACCTGAGCAACAGCGGCTGGATTTTAACCGAGGGACTGCTATCCAGGGAAAAGTTGATGAAGCCATTGCACGGTATGTTGTAGAACACATGCAGGCTATTTCTACTATTTCTATTTCTTGATCAACAGATTGTATTATTCTCCAATGCAATAACAGTACTGAAATGAAGGCTATAAGGGCATTAATGGGAGCCCTTTGTTTAAGTAACTAATGCGTTACTGTTCACAGAAACGCATTAGTTACTTTTGGGTGTAAGTTATCAGTAAAGTAAGAGTTACTTTTGAAATGAAGTAACTAGTAATGGTAACTAGTTACTGGTTTTCAGTAACTAGCACAACTCTGCTCATGGATGCTCGACCAATTCCTTCATACCTCACCATTATTCGTCCTAATTTGTGTGTTCTCTGTCAGTGAAAGTCAGCTGTGTTGGCCAATGACAGTCTGAGTAATAGAGGACTTAGAATCTGAAGCAAAAACTGCACTTCACAAAAATGAAGCCCATGTTGTGGCAATCCAGCACTCACAACAGGAGATAATGAAACAGAGAAGAATCAATAAAACACAAACACAGAAATAGTTGAAATTAATCATCATTATCTAGCTGCGCACCACCAAACAACAATGGGGAAACATTACATGTGTCTAAGGACAGAGGGTGTCGTTTTTAACTCATACTGATATTCTGAACAATCTGTGCTGTTATATTAGCTGTAAAGTGTCTCTACTCTAGGCTATTGTTATTATATGTACAGCACTTTGGCTCGACCAAAAATCGTTTATAAATGTGCTATATAAATAAAACTTGATTTGATTTGATTACCTGCTCTCAAGCAACCATACAGCAATGCTCCCACGAATACAAGAAACACAGGGCAGATATACGTTTCCTAAATGACACACGAACATGTTCCCTAAACACATAGTCAGTTCTCGTAAACTTGGGACATGTTCCAGATGTCGAAAGGTCATCATCTCATGACGTCTTTAGGAGTTTTGCAGGATATGAATGATCCAATTAACAAACTATACACGCCTGCACATGAACCCACATACATTTCTTTCATTAACTAACACTTAACTCTATTATCTAAATGTAGCCTCTTTGCATTTCCTCTGAGCTTGGCGTCAGCTCACTTAACGTGATAATTAGCTAAGAGGCGATTCTCTGGAAACTGTAATTCAATAACATACCTCGTTACTATCACTAGGTCCAAGATTGATACAACACCCACTTCAGATTAGATCATCCAATTATGGCTGTGTTACAGTGAACACTCACTTCAGACTCTTATCCATCACCATTCTCCTGCAATGTAATGCAACCCTTCAGAGGTAAGGCCGGGCCCACTCTTAATAATCCACCGGGGGACTCAGACTCATCATCGCGCTTTAAAAGCTACTTTGTGACGGTCTCAGATATCAAGGCTGAAGTGCTTGATTGATTAGTCCTTTCCCCCAGAGATAGAGCCAATGAAAAGCTGCTTTCTCTCCCAGCCGGCGCTCTGGCAGGTTTCCAAAGCGCGGTCCACTCTGACAACCAGCCTGTTTGTCTGAGGAATGAGTCCTCCAGGTACCTAATGAGTGGTTGTGTCGGAGTTAACCTGACTCAGGAGGAACATGCTCAATCAAATATGTGTCTTTTATGTGCTGATAGGAGGGTTTCAAATCTGTGATCTAAGAGTGGTTTGGATGTTGTGGGAAACTTATACAAACAAATGATGTAATACCAAAATATCAAACCAGGAAGGCTGCCTCTGTCCTCAGTGTTCATTCTTGAATATTCAAATGACCATCACCATTAAGAGAATTAAGATACACAGAAATAAATCAAATCAGAGCAATGGCTATTAAACACACCTGACTTAAAGGTCCCATGTCATGCTTTTCTGGTTATTACCCGTCCTTGTGTGTTGTGAAGGGAACCAAAATGGACCAATCCGCGGAGCTCCTCACACACCAGGAACTTTAGCGTAAATGTTCAACTAACAGGGAGTCCATTGACTTGCATAGAGCTCCCTGGTTGGTAATAGACGAGTTGGGATGGCGGAGAAATGCTCTCTGCAGACCCATTCTCACAGCGTTAGAAACCTTTTTCTTTCTCAATATCAAGCCACACTTATTGTTTTTACTTCGGCTGTGAGTGTTTGTGTGTGCTCAGGATAGGTTTCGCGCTGTCTCGCTGTATCGCCGACCCGGAAACCACACCAGTAAGCCAGCTCATTGAGCAGCGAGCCTCGCAACGTCCCGACCAATCAGAGCACACTGGGCTCACAGGGAGGGGGTGGGGGCGGAGCTCCAACAAGCCGTTTAGGACAGAGAGTGAATACACATACTATACAGAGATGCTGTATGAGAAACCAATGTGGGTTTGGAACATTGAACAATATAAATCTATTCTAGTAGATCTCAACAATGGAATTATGATCAGTAGAGATGGCCATGACATGGGACCTTTAAAAACCAACCTTTTATTCATAATTTATGTATAAGGCTGAAGACTTTCTTTTTGCTGCTGCTTTAAATTGAACTATACTAATGTTGTAAAGCACTTTGAATTACCTTGTGTTGAAAAGTGGTCGATACATAAACTTAGCTTGCCTTGTCTAATAAGTAAGTTGTTTACTT
>NC_136910.1:55231840-55251276 GCF_949606895.1 Notothenia rossii
CTACATCAACATGTGTCCCCTCTGTGGAAAGAGACTCTGAAAGTTTCAGGAACAAAGATTCTCTCTTTTTGTCCTGATTCTGAAAATGAGCTGATCAGATTTTGGCCACTTTATGATGTCATAACGATGTTTTGTCTTGTGTCACCATTAGCCAATCAGCAACCAAGGTAATCCCCACCTTATCACCTGAATCTCCTCCTAGAGCACCATTAGGCGCGTTCACACCGCAGTACTTTTCCCACAAAGGTTCATGAGAACTCTTTAGTTCCCCCATGGAACTAAGTTCAGATCGCGTTCACACCGGAATAAGTTCCCTGGGGAAGGATTAGGCAAATGAAGCTTCTGACGTCACTTCTTCTTCTTCTGCTCTGGGTTTACTGGCAGGCCGCAAACAACTTCACGGCGTATACTGCCACCCGAAGTCCCCGGAGTTGGGGACTGCTTTCCGAGTAAATCGCCAGAACGCCGACACCTCCGCATCTCCACCGCTCCCATGTTTTCTTTTGTGTTGCCATAAGTTAGTCTCTCTGCGTTTCTGCGCGGGGCTAATGATAATGCTAATAATGCTAATGCGAGGATAATAAAATGGCGGCTTCACAAAACTTTGTTGGAGTTTTACGGGGCATGGTTTGCATTCCGCCCAGCCAATCAGAAATAGGAACCTTTTACTCCCAAGAGAGAAAAGCACTTTGAATTGCCTTGTGTTGAAAGGTGCTATAAATAAACTTGCCTTGCAATGGGATGCAAACGCTGGATTTTAAATTAACCAAAGACAAATCAAGTTAAAGTCCTCTGGGATAATAAACAATGTGAGCAGTTGATATTATCCCACTGCGAGGAAACTGAAAACAAGCCTCAGTTCTGCTGTTGATCATTCCCCTGATCACACTCAGCACACCGCTCCCATCTGGTACTGATCTTTAGTAGAAGTTAGAGAAATGAAACCCTAATGGAAACAACAAAGAGTGATCTGTTCCTGAGAGGAATTCACTTCTCACTACTCTCAGAACCAGTTTCATGTTGATGGAATATCCAATTTGCTGATTCGAGGTTAAAGGATCTCCCCTCTGATGTTTATTCTATACTCCGAAGCAATTTGTATTTATTAATTAAACGTCTGGGTAAGCATCCTTCTTACTCTTGTCCTCCACACTTTTGTCCAGTTCATATCACCATCTTTCATATTTTTCTTCTTCTTTTGTTTCACATTTTAAGAAAATAGATTTGTAGATATATAGTATATCTATAGATATAGATATATATTGCTATACAAAGTATAGCAACAAATCTACACAAAAACTAGTAACTCAAAATGTAAATGTAGTTAGTTACTTCACACCACTGTATTTTAAACTGAGTATAGGAGACCTCAGATTGGAGGTTCCCGGCACCCCATCACACCAGAGCTGTGATTGATTACACAAATCCACAGTCCTGGAAAAAGTGGGATTTGGGGGGCAATAGGATGCCGTTTCCATCCCAGAGAGAGAGAGAGAAAGACTGCTGCATTCCTCCAGACTGCTGCCTCCAAATGAAAGAGCCCTTTGAGAGCTGAGGGGCCACAGCTACTTCTGCAGGGGTTTAGACAAGAAGGCCCTCTTGCACACCTCAACACTTTCCTCTGCTGCGTGTGTGTGTGTGTGTGTGTGTGTGTGTGTGTGTGTGTGTGTCAGTCTGAGCGTGTGTTTGTGTGTGTGTGTGTGTGTGTGAGTCTGAGCATGTGTGTGTGTGTGTGTGTGTGTGTGTGTGTGTGTGTGTGTGTGTGTGTGTATATGTGAATGTGTGTGAGTGAATGTGCGTGAATGTGAGTGTGTGTGTGAGCCTGAGCATGCGAGTGTGTGTGTGAGTCTGTGAATGTGTGTGTGAGCCTGAGTGTGTGTGTGTGTGTGTGTGTGTGTGTGTGTGTGTGTGTGTGAGTGTGTGTGTGAATGTGTGCGTGTGCGTGTGCGCCTGCGTGTGTGTGTGTGTGTGTGTGTGTGTGTGTGTGTGTGTGTGTGTGTGTGTGTGTGTGTGAGTGAATGTGCGTGAATGTGTGTGTGTGTGAGCCTGAGCATGCGAGTGTGTGTGTGAGTCTGTGAATGTGTGTGTGAGCCTGAGTGTGTGTGTGTGTGTGTCTGTGAATGTGTGTGTGTGTGTGTGTGTGTGTGTGTGTGTGTGTGTGTGTGTGTGTGAGTGAATGTGCGTGAATGTGTGTGTGTGTGAGCCTGAGCATGCGAGTGTGTGTGTGAGTCTGTGAATGTGTGTGTGAGCCTGAGTGTGTGTGTGTGTGTGTCTGTGAATGTGTGTGTGTCTGTGTGTGTGTGTGTGTGTGTGTGTGTGTGTGTGTGTGTGTGTGTGTGTGTGAATGTGTGCGTGTGCGCCCGCGTGTGTGTGTGTGTGTGTGTGTGTGTGTGTGTGTGCCTCTCAGTACTCTCACCTTTGTCTCTGTTTCTCCCCATCCTCCACTTCCAGCCTCGGCCTGAGGTTGAGGGCTGAACTGAACAGTTGGAGTTATAAAAACATTTCTGGACGGCTGATCTTGTCCAGAGTTCAGCAGTGAGTTTAAACTCAACACACGGAAGCAACCAACCACAGTGTCAGAGGAGGACATTACAGAAAACTCAACCACTGCTCCTTCCCTCCAAGAACCTCAGTGGTTTATGACGTGTTATAAAGCTACAAGCAGCCATTAGGTTCGAATAAATATTGAAAAACATACATTCTTATGTTGAATCGATATAGCTGTTAGAGGTTTGAGGTTGGGTTATGTGAATGAAGCATATCACAACAAAGAACTACAACAACAAGAGTTATCACCATTTGACAACTGCATCTGTATCTGAGCAGGAAAACTAATACTTAAAGAGGACCTATCATGCTATATTTGAACAATATATTGTCGGGCCATACCTATACAAAACATGTGTGTGAAGTTATTTTTTCAAAATACAAAACAGTTCACCCATTGTGGCCATGCCTCATACTGCTCAATCCCCTCTTTTGAAGCCCTGTTAGAGAAACGCGGATCTTGGGTCCTTAGCTTGAAAAAGATAAAAGAAGAGGAGGCGGAGCTAATGCCTGATCAGAATTCTACCGGAGATAAAGTTAAATTCGGTTGTGATAAAACGCCATCCTGTTCTAAACCACATCAAGGATTATTTCTGAAACAGTATGGAGCTCAAATGCTTTTTCTCTTGCAGATTTATCAAAAGATGAGTTCTTTTTTTATTTCCCGCTTTTTAAACACATGCTCTCCAGTACAGGTTAGCTCTGAGTGTTAGCGATGCTAATGTAAACAAAGATGAGATTACGTCCAAAACACGTCAGGCATTGTCTCTGATAGCAACTTTCTGTGGGTCCGCCGACGTCACAGCGGATGGAATTTGGATCCGCTCGTTGTACACCCGTTTTGAAAAGATTTGGGTACGGAGGAAAAGAGAGGGTTTTATTTTCTGACGCTGCGTGAGTTCCCCGACACACCGGGGACACATATTTATGTATAAAAGACATCACAAAGTGCATTTTGCATGATAGGTCCCCTTTAAATTAAGAAAAACTGTGATAACGTCCCGGCTTCATTAGGATTTGATGAGAGAAGAATTGGGCTGCAGTAGCCCAATGGATATGATATAAGTAATAGAGGGTCCCATTGCAGGCTGCAACATAGAGTGAAAACACAGGAGGAAGTGGTTCTTAGAAAGTGCAGGTTATGAAGTTACTGGTTGTTAAATATCGGCAGTGGAAATAGTGTAAATGCAGGCCAACACTTAACACATCAAACCACAAGTGTTCATACTTTGAGAAATGCCAAATACCATAATATAAACTTTAATGTTTATCATCACAAAGTTGAAGTATTCGAACACTAGCTTGTGTCGTGTGAGAGTCCGTCTTCATTCAGTTTGAAGTGCTTTGTCTCCCTGCTCTCACAGTATCAGCACAACCCACTGCTGTCTATCTGTAAATCTGCCACTTGACCTGATGCCGCTCAGATTGCGTTTATATGGCTTTGGAGGGGGGGGGGCACACATTACCTCCCCAGTTTAAACAAGTCAAGTCATGGTCAACCTCCCTCTGCTAGGAGTCCCATTCAGAGCCGCTCTGAGCCCCCTCTGTCTCCCTCTTCTCCTCTGACTCTCAGTTTCATACTCTCAGTTTCAGAGTCTCCTCAGTTACAGGTAAGTGCAGTCGGAAAGAGAGACAGAGCCACGCTGCGGTTTTCAGGTTTTATATTAATGGGATCATTACATAAGATAAGACAAGATAATATAAGATGGAACTTTATTTACCCCCTTGGGGAAGCTCAGGCGTTTATGGCAGCAACAGCGTTAGAGTTGAAAACAGGAATCACACAAGATAAAAATAAAATAGAAAATAGAAAACAAATGAAAAGATATCACAGTAAAAAGTTGAGAATTTGTATGAACATGTTCAACTTATCTACATAAGTGGGCACATGTGAGTGCAGGTTAAAACATGCATAGGTTGGGTTTGGTGCTTTGTGTTTTGAATATTAAAGGTCCCATGTCATGGCCATTTCTACTGATCATATTTCCACTGTTGAGGTCTACTAGAATAGATTAAAATTGTGCAATTCTCCAAAATCACATTGGTTTCTCATACAGCATCTCTGTATAGTATGTGTATTTACCAGGTATTCACTCTCTGTCCTAAACGGCTTGTTTGTGAGCCCACTGTGCTCTGATTGGTCGGGACGTTGCGAGGCTCGCTGCTGCAAAGAGCGGACAGGTTTCCGGGTCGGTGATACAGCGAGAACAAGCGAAACTCATCCTGAGCACACACAAACACTCACAGCCGAAGTAAAAACAATAAGTGTGGCTTGATATTGAGTAAGAAAAAGGTTCATAACGCTGTGAGGATGGGTCTGCAGAGAGAATTTCTCCACGATCCCAACTCGTCTATTACCAGCGTTCAGGGAGCTCTATGCAAGTCAATGGGACTCCCTGGTAGTTAGCCAAGGGATCCTGTTGTGTGAGGAGCTCTGCGGATTGGTCCATTGGGGCCAATCCGGTCATTTGTTGTTGATCTGGGTGTTCACACGTCACTGTACCCAGGAAGCAAACAATGGAAACAGAGAAATGTCCAACGAGGCGTTCTGGGGCAGCATAGACAGGTCTTCTCTGTGTTAGAGTTTTATTCGGTTTTTGACTCTGCAGACCGTTTACATGCAGAAAAAGCTTCATAACACACAAGGGGACGGGTAATAACCGGAAAGCATGACATGGGACCTTTAAAAAGGTCTGGCGTGATCTAAAGTAGATGGTAGCAACACGTCTGAGGTCTCTTACTAGCCCCATGTTCTCCTATTGTATTTATTGCTAGATCACAGAGAGGCTTTTCACATTAAGATAAGATAAGAGGTACTTTATTGATTTTAAATGTTTGCGTTCGAACAGCATAAAAAACAACAAAACAAAACAAGGCATTGCACATAAGTAGAAATAAACGTTATTAGAATTTAAACATCTCAAAATAGAATTAAAGCAGCATTAAAAAGTAGGAAAGTAGACCGTGAAGATAACAAATCTATAAACTCTGAAAATAAAACACTATTGAAGGGCTTATTATTTACATTAAGAGTGTAGGGAATGGAATATTACATTAAATATAAATGTAAAATGTACAGTGTGTCCAAATTATTCACATTCCTAAATTTGACCCCAACTTCCTAACATAAGTCCGGACAGTTACTCTGAATTGCATGGCAGAGAAAAGGCAAAGAAAGGGTAGAAATTGGAACAAGCTAGATGTGGTACACTGTGGTGGGAGTTGTCAATGGATGGTACCATTAAAAGGTAAGATTGTATTGCCATATCCTGGGACCCGAGGAAAAAAAGTGTCCTCCAATTTCATTTTTTTTGTGATTTCCTACCTATTTAGGGTTAAAAAACATTTTGCAATTTAGACTTTTTTAATTTAATTAGATTTTTAAATGTTACAGTATGTCCACTGTAGAGGACGTCAGGACCATAGTTTGAAGAGACAGCCAAAATGAACGGATAGACTATCTAACGTATTATGGTTATAGAGTGATATTAATACAATAATACATTCACCTTTATTTAAAACATAAATAAGTAATTGATCTGAACATTGCTGTTTATTTGGTCACTAAAAATCTAGTTTGGTTTTTGGTGAATCTTTCCAGATCTTCAAAGACTTTGTAGTCGATGTAGTGGGAAAAGTACCTCATTGACTCCAGTCGGCACGGGCTGTAGGGTCATCTTGACTAGTTGTATGGATGTGGTCTCCATTTGACCATGCTCATGGAAACAAAGCTGGCATTCCTGAGGCAATTCTCATTTTTCATGGCTCCACTTAAAAAAAAATCAACAATAAGACATACGTGCTACTCTTGGCCCACAGAGGGCCATGTCTTTCCAGCTCGTCCCTATCTGTCTCTCTGTCTGTATCTGTGCGCTCATGGAGCCTCCTGCATTTCCCCCCCTTCTTCTTGACCCTCTTCTATCCCAGCTGTGAAATCCTCATCTCTCTCTAAATCTGAATCTCCCTGAACGATCTGGTACAGAAAATGTATGCTTCAGTTCCGTCTCCTGCAACAATATTGAGTCATAAAGTGCATGAAGACGGTCCTGACGTCCACTAGAATGGAGATTTATAAAAGAGCTGGTATTTGAAAACTTGAATTGTTAAATTGCTTTCAGAACTAATTATATAGTTCCTCACATGTTAATAAACAAGAACATGTATGATTTTCATGGTAACAATTACAATTATTCAACAATATTTGAATTCTCCTCCTGCTTCTATAAAATGTTGTTTTTGGTATGCCAGCCATTTTGGATGAAAAGAAAGAGGAACTTCCCAGCATGCAATTTTAACCAAAGACATATATCTGGAAAGACTAGGATGTCCTCTGTACAGTACAGGGATTGATAGAGTAGCTCAAAAGAGTAAAAGGAGATGCATGTTAACAAAATGTCCACTACAGTGGACATTTTCAATGGGCTGGGTCCCAGGAGGATATAAACCACAAAGGAAGCCATTTTGCCTGATGATGCGAAAGTGAACTGAAAGCGTTGATTATATTTTGTGTATTACATTTCGTGCATCCATACAAAGTCATGATGTCCAATAGCAGTCCCTGTTCAGGTTGAGGAAAGCAACAAACACACTGGAGCAACAGTGTGTGTTGCTGCAGAAACAAAGGCTTAATCTTTTCACTCTTCCATGATATCCAGAGGCGGAACAGAGCTGTTATGAAACGAGATCAAGTGAAATGTGGGTTGGCGGCGTCCCTTTGATACTGGAAGAATGGCGGCGCAGCAGACGACACAAGTGGTGAACGAGTCCATCATAAACTTTATGACCTAAAGCAGCATTTACTCTCCACTACGATGTGTCTGCTGGACTCTCAGGGGAAACGAGAGCGAGCCGGTTAGTAATCTGCAGCCCAGTTAGGAGTGGGATGGAAAGTCTGAACGTCACGTGTTCAAGATTCAAAGGTTTTATTGCCATATGCTGAAGTGTGGAAATGGAAATGAAATTCTTCTGCTCCTCAAACATTGGAATGTGTTTCTGGTATTCCAACCAATGGCTTAACCTGTCCGACACACAGTCCACTGTTAAAGAGGACAATGAAATTATGACCCCCCCCCCATATAAAACCTGGGGTCAGAGCATCTGAAGCCCCTCGGGGGAGAACAAGCCCAACAGGATTGCTTTGTGACCCACATACTTCGGACTAAAGGATGTCTGCTGCTTCAGATCTAAACAAACGTTAGTGTCTCGTGTAATGTCTTGTGATGGAAAAGTAAGCTGCAGATAAATGCATGGAGCAACTTCGTGTTGAGCCTGGGATGGACAATGATGACCTCATATCTGAAGTACGTTGGTCTGTCTGTGTTTCTTTGTTTGCTCAAATCAGCTGAAATGAACTGGCCTAGGGCTGTTGAAAATAAGGAGAGGACCTGAGAAGATCTGAGAGGAAGTGAGTGGACCTGAAAGGACCTAAGAAGACCTACAGACGGCCTTTGAGGACATGAGAGGACATGAGAGGACCTGAGCAGATATTAGAAGACCTTAAAGGACGCAAGAGGACTTAAAAAGACCTGAGACGACCGTGAAAGAGATCTGAGGGGACATGAAGGGAACTGAGAATATCCGAGAGTACCTAAGATGACCTGAAAATAACTAATGGCGCATTTCCACTGCAGGGCCTCGCATGGCTTAGTACGGTACAGTTAGGCCTTGGTAGGCCAGGCTCACTTTATGCTGCGTTTCCATTACAGTTTAGGAACTGGGGTAGTAACTATAGTAACGCAGTGTAGGCGGAGCTGTGACGTCATCTTCAATGAGCACCACAGAAAACCAACATCAGCCGTTAGCTGTTAGCCCTCAGAGCTCACAGCTCCTCATATCTGTTCAGAAACTAGACAAAAGTTAAACAAGTACAAAACACAGACTGTCTGTGTCATGGAGAATACAGTCGCTGGTTTATTTATGTCTGTAGGCCGTTGTTGTGAGTGTGGACGGTCGGAGCATATACTGCGTTAGCTTAGCCAAGCTCCATTCAGAAAACACGCATTTTAAAACCTGAAGCCAGAACTACGCCTAGTGGAAACGCAACCAGAAACGGGCCGGGCACGGCACTCTTAAACCGCGCTGTAGTGGAAATGCGCCATAAGAGGACCTGAGAGGACTGACCATGCAGTCGGCAGATACGTCTCCATCCTTTCTTGAGTGGGAACCAAGGATTTCAGTGTATGCTTGGCTAGTTATTAGCTGGCCTTATAGTAAATAAATACCTTTAGACAACCTTACAAATCGACCTAACACTACATGACTGTAAGTGTGAGACTAAATTGAAAGAAAAGTGATAAACAAACTTTGGGAATGTACTTTTGCTGCTGTGCTCGCTGGATATGGAGTGGTCGTTTGTTGACACATTATTTTGAGCTTTTTGAGAAGTTTAGCTCCATAGTGGCTAAAAAAACCCTGACAAATGGGGCCTTAGTGCTAAGGAGACATTTCAAGTTAGGGTTTTTTGGATGGTCAAACAGCTTTTAAAACCTGTTCTCACCACACCTCGAGGGGAATTGCCAATATTAATTTGAGGCATACTGAACTCTTAACGTAACTTCCTGAGCAGTCTGTTATTTTCCATGTTAAACCATGAACTCAAGCTCCTGTTATCTGATATGTGGATCTACACAAATGTTGAATTTTAACCAAACACACACTTGCTTTTGTTCCCTGCTATACTGGAAGCAACATCAAGCTCCTTACAGAAAGTGGTGAAGTTCCTCTCAAACATAAACCATTTCCAGATGTGACGTCTGCTGTCTGTCACACAAGGCTCCATCCTTAATATCACCAGGACATTTCACAGTCTTTCTGAATCTGTGGCACTCTCTAGATATCCAATACTATAATTTAACTGCACTGGTATTTCCCCTTCAGTTGCTCTGATGCTGTTTTCCCACCTCGCCAGCCCTCATCACAGAGGTAACTCCATACCCACGACTGAGTTGAAACAACAATAGCTATCTCATAAAAGTGGAGGCACTTCCCTTCAAATATTTGGCCTTTTGGAGGCTCAAAGACAGGACAATAAATGAGGCCGGGAAGGTCGTGGTGGAGGGGGGAGAGGAGGCTGATTCATTTGCATTTTATGGCTTCTCTGATAAGAATGTGCATACCAAGCTTTGGTAAACTGGTGTCAGCCATGAAAAAGAAAGCTTTGGTTTCATGTAAAACAAAGCTCAAGTGTCAACTGTTTATCTTTCTCCATACCAGCTCTTAGTCATTCTTTCCTTCAGTCTGGGGAAAGAGCAGGGAGGCGGAGCCGAAGGTACCAGCAGAATATTACAGATTAAGTTGTGAACAAACCAAGAACAACTCGGCGCCCATTTCCTTTTTGAAGCCTTCCTCTCCAGCCCTCGTCTCTGAGCTATGATTAACAAAGCATCTGCTGCAGAGGAGGGACAGGCTATTAGTTTAACAACCCTGCTGTTAACATATTTCCACAGAGCCATGGCAGACTGTGAAGGCCAGCAGCGCTTACTGGGAGCTTTCAGCACCTTTTACTCCTCGGTCTCCAGGGACAGATATGCTTCAGATTCAACAGATGAATCAATCCACACGTCTTCTGTACACCATGACATTATCTCAATGTTGGTTTGCAGGCCTTCTGATGTGTAGAGCTCATAACAGTGCTTCAATTATCACACATCTTACTTCATTCAACGCATGCTGTGGACCTGAGAAGGGTGATTTAGGCTCAGGCGTTTGACTTTCGCCAAGAGTTAAACTCCATTGGAGGTAGGCAATAAAATAGTAAATAAAAATATACCACCAGGACTCTTCTTTTCTCTTCTGAACATAATTTATATGTGTTTTTTTGTGATAGACGTTTGTTTTTCAACTAATTATAATGAATTAAGTACAAATTATGCAGACTTTAAAATCAAAATGTCAAGAACTTGAACATTTTGGAATCAATTCAAAAATATATTCTGCTTCTCCTTCTGCAGTATGCGACATTATGGGCTGTAGGGTGTGAGTAAATAACATAAGATGTACTTTATTGATTTCAAATTGGGAACTGTTTGCGTTGCAGCAGCATAGAAAAAAACAAGGCTTTGCAAATAAGTGGAAATAAACACAATTCTAAAATGTAGACGTCTCAAAATAGAAATAAAACAGCAGTAAAAAGTAGAAAATATGAGGATAAAAAAATCTATAAACTCTGACAATGAAACACTATTGAAGGGCCAATTTTCAGTTAACACAAAACAATGAAGTGGTTATTTCAGAATTAAAGTTAATTAACTGTATTTAATACCAAGTCATTATTCAAATGCTCACTACAAGCAAGGCTATTTGTAAAAAAACGAAACAATGCTTATCTAATATGTGAGTTAAAGGGGTACTCCACTGGTTTAGGAATGCATTTGTGCTTTCCCTGTGTCACAATGGACCAAATTGGACCAGTTTTTTTTAATTTCCAATATTCTTCCTCCTTGTGACTACATTCCCCACAATGCATCTTGACTGCAGAGAGTATGGTTGGGAATAGAGTGGTGTTATACACAGTGCATAGGCGGATTTTGTGGCTGAAATATGTTACAGCATTACTACGTCTAAAACTGTTCCAATACAAATATTTCGTATATCAATATTTTAATAAGGTAGGACACTGGTTAATAATATTGTAGCGTGTTCAAGTAACCAAGGGATATAGTAGTTATCAAATAAGTATAAGATGTGAGTTATGATAAGTTTCACATATAGTGCTAATAAAATAAAATAAAAAAGTTATCTTGAGAAAAATGGGATGTGTTCAAATGTAACCATCCAGTACAGTATTAAGAAAATACATAGCTTAGACGATTGGCAGTAACTTCAATAATATCTTTCAATGTTTGTGTTTTTAAAGATCTCTGAAGATGCTAGCGGAGCATATGCTAACCTAGCTAGCTAAGGGGCGGGGGTTACCTCCGTAGACCTGCCGTTGTTGCTGCTAACCACGGCTCCGCCATTGGTTCGGTATCGTTGTGTAACTGTTGTTGGGGGGAGAGACCGCCCCTTCCATATGAGTGTGTGTGTACAGCGGGCATGATACGTGCATGACGGGACGAGTTGTGTTCGTATGTGGAAAAGTCATACTCAGTGCGGTGAGCGCTGGCTTTATTGCTACTGTATCCGTAGCAACCCACGCAATAGTTGGGACTGTGTACTGACGTCAGTAAAAAAGGTTTGCCCCCCCCCAAGCGCAAATGTCAAACTCCGCCTATGATACAGTGTAGTGCATGGATTCATAATAGGGGAGATCAAATTAGTTTACCCACTTGGAGAAGGCTATATTGATAACAACTTAATTTTTAAACTTAATGAAAGAAATTATTCATTATCTTTACATCTGTATTATCCGGGAATGGTGCAGAGTGATGCATGTGTGAATGTTTCTATGAATTGAGTTGAGAGGGAATGTGAGAGGGATCCAGAATTGAATATAAAGCCCCTCTACAGACAGTTACACAGGTAGAGAAGTATGCGCCATAAAACACGAGCACACATCCCGGGACCCTTTAACAGGATAATTACGAACAGACCCAACAACACAGCCTGTGGCCTCAAATATCTTCTAATCCAAAAAGACAAACGGCCAGGCACATGTTGGATTCCTGCAAGATTAAAAACACCCCAAACCTCTTCTAGGAAACACAAATAAACACACATACAGTACGTACACCGTGTGTTTTATACAGAGATAGAGAGAGAGAGAGAGAGAGAGAGAGAGAGAGAGAGGGATGGATGGATGGAGAGAGAGAGAGAGAGAGAGATAGATAGCTGGTTAGGTACTTTATTGATCAAGGCAATGTACATAAGAGAAATTAATACACAAGAAATAAACAGTCCAATATATTTCAGAAATAGAAATAAAATAGCATTACAAAATGTAAAAGTTAAAGACTATAAAATAAAAAAATTAAATAAATATACGTGTGGAAAATATACGTGTGGAAATACAAATGTCCAGGCAGGCTCTTGATTAATAACTGTTGTGACACACCTCTTTAACATACAAGTTAAGAAACAAAAAACCTGGCAGTGTAATGGGTGCTTCAGCTGACCTTTGACCTCTGAGTGTGTGTGGAGGGGTTGAATGGGGAGGGTCTCTCTCTCACTTAATAGACTATACAGTTTATGTAGGACGGTTCAAAAGGTGATCCAAGAAACTAAACAACTGATAAAGCTCCCGACACCCTCGTCTATGAACATCCAGCGAGACAAGTTCATCCTCCTCATCCCTACGCTCTATAAACCCCCTCCCCCATTACCTAAATTAACTCCTCCAGACATTAGGGACACTGGTGGAAATCTCCACACAGGAAGTAACACATTGAACTCCCATTTAAAAGGTTTCCTCCCCAAACAGCCGCGAGTGATAACTCCATCCAGAGAGCAGTAATGACAACCCCCACCTCTGAGTAACACAGTCCAAAAGCAGCACTGGTTAGTAATAACATTCCTTTCCCAGTGAAAAGAGACCTGTTATTGGGCTGGGTAGACGTAAGAACCAGTTTGCTTTTCCACTGACCAGAGCCCTAAAGAAGCCACATTGTGACGTCACTGTGAATATCCCTCTTAACTACAATGGCGGACTTAGTTACTATGTATGGCATAATAATTATTCACAAGAAATGTTGTGTACGAATGGGTACCTGTTTGCTAACACAATGATAGCAAACAGGTTGCAATTCAATGTGACATGTATGTTAATGTTCCCTCCCAATAATATGTACGTGTGTGGTCGCTTTCTAGCTCCTTTGTGATTACTCAAATGTAATTCCTTTTAAGACCTTTTCTAAGACCCTTTCCATACATTTTAAGACCTCATCGCCACTTTGAGTTTTAACCGGTTACCTTGGCGACACACTTCACCTCACATTGACTATATACAGTATTGATTGTCCTTCCTCCTTATCGTCCAACCATTTGGACGCAGACTTGCATTTCCCCATAACGATGTTGTTATGGGGGCGTAAACGGACCTTCGCGCGCTGTCAAGCAGAGAGCGTGCGATGTCCTGTTCAGATGACGTCAAACCCAACGGGACGCCATAAATAAACTACACAGAATCACATTACACACCTACGCAATGATTACATTCAGGCACACTGTAGAATACAACCTCTTTGGACAATTTATATACTTATTGAAAACAAGCTAAAAAATGTAATACCTTGGAAAATGCTGTTTAATACTTTTTAATAGCCTTAAAGTGGATGCTATATTTGAATAATATAGTGTAGGACCATACCTATATAAGGCATATTTATACTTTTTATTTTTCAAAACACCAAACAGATCATGCATTTTAGCCATTCCTCATTTCGCTCAATTTAACACTGTCTTTGCATCATGGGCTGATTCTGTGAGAACAGCACCATCTACAGGCCTGGCATATGTACTACAGCGTCTCCAGCGCTTTCCAACGACAATGTCCGTGGCTGTCTCCTCCTGATTGGTGGAGTTGGCCCAATAGCCGTAGCGCCACTTCTGTGACATCATAGAAGTGTTCAAATCTGGATCAGTCTGTATCAGATCCGTTGCGGCCCCGTTTTTAGAGATTTGGGTATGGAGGAAAATAGAGAGGGTTGTGTTTTCTGACTCTTGGTGAGTTCCCTGGAACACCGGGGACACATATTCATGTATCAAAGACGTACAAAAGTGCATTTTGCAAGATAGGTCCCCTTTAATTTTCGCTCAATTGATTTATCAACTTTTAATACTTTTTAAGACCCCGCGGACACCCTGTTATGACGTTACTACTTCTGAAATATATTTTTACGAGTTTCTTGGAGGGCAGATAGTTGGTGCCCGAGTAGAACACATTCTACCTTGGTGTCCAAAAGTAGTACTGGTGAGTATGGTAACCTACCCGAGCCACTGACTCTCACACCTCCTTTTGAGTAATTACTGCATTTACTTACACTTAAGAGACACACTTACTCAACAGAGGAGTATTTGCCAGAAAACAAAATTCTGTGGAAAGTGGATTGTACTTAAACAGCGCTTTTTATCCAGTCTTTATGACCCCTCAAAGTGCTTTGACTACAAGTCTCATTCAACCATTCACACCTCATTCATACAGAGCCATGGGCCATTTTGCTCAAGGAATCAAACATTAACACACAATCACAGCATACCATCGGGAGCAACTGGGGTTAAGTGTTGCCCAAGGGTACATCGACATGTTGACTGCGAGAGGCCGGGATTGAACCCACATCTTTCTTTGCAGTCACAGTCGCCCCAAAAAAGGCTACCACATAGCTGCACATGTGCCTCGTGAGAAGCGCCTGAAGGTTGGGTCAGGATCGTCTCTTTTAGCCATCACGCTGACAATGAATGATTGAGGAAGCAATTAAACAGTCATTAAAGGGGTCTTAAGGTTATGTTAATATCCACTGATACCAACCCAACGCATGGTGTGTATCCTTGCAAACTACAAACGTTTTGAATGGATTTCTTTCCTCATAAACCATTTGCATAGTCCTTATTTGTACGTACTGCGTTGTTTATCTCCGTGTTGACGTTCCAGCAACCCTCTTCTTTCCTCTTTGTTGACACTTGGCTGCTCTACTAAGCATTGTGGATCAGAACAGCGTGAAAACATTGGCAGGGTTGCGTATTGCGCCATCAGTGCTCGTACATGTGTCCTTGCACAACAGAAGCACTCATGGTAAAACTGTGAGAAACACTTCTATATGTCCTAAAGCAATCCCAACAAATATATATATTGTGGACCGAGTGTTTAAAGTGAAATCATGCATCAATTAACTCGAGCCAGTCATAACGTTGACAGCTACTTCCTGAAGTTTCCCCACACTGAGAAACTTCCATCTCACCTACAAGCACAGGCATTCTTCTGCTCAGTCTACGGCTCCTCAACCCTCCCCCCAAACCTCAACCTGTGAGCTCACCACATCCACGGCCAAGTATACACATTCAGAAATACATCCTTATCATCTTCTACTTCTCCGACATTATCCATGGCCTGAAAATCAACAACAAATGCTTCAGAAACTCTTGATTTCTCCACTTTAGGCTGGATCCTCTGCTACTGTTTTCCTCTTATTCTGTTTATCTCTTCGTGGCCGTGTCATACGCTGATGCAAGGAAGATCTCCCATGTTTACACTCCACACAAACACCGTGTTGCTTTAGAGGAACACAGGGATCCGTGTCATCCTGCCTTTCCTGCTACAAACTATTCGTGGGCCTCCTCTGCTGTTTCTGCTTACCCTCTCCGGTAATATGAAACATATGTTAGCATGATGGGTCTTTGGTTTCGTTTCAAAATGCAATCAAGATAAGGCCATGTATGATATAAGAGCATGTTGTAGTCTTTGAAGAAGCAGCAGCAGCACTGACAGTTCAGTTAAAAGCGAACTCCTTCTTTTCAAACAATGGATCACAAAGTTTCTACAAAATCAGCTCTGTTACAGCTAACAGAGACTGGAGTCACACGAGAACGGTAACGCAAACGAACCGAATTCGATATCAAAAAAGTATTCCGTCCCCACGCAACAGGCACCAGAAACGTGTCCGTTCACGTGAGACCGCTCGAAAGCGCTGGAGACGCTGTAGTACATATGCCGGGCCTGTGCGTGGCGCTGTACTTCTGCCACAAAATACACCAAAAGCAGCGAAGAAGACTTCCCGCGCATGGTTGCCATGGTTGCACTCCCCGAGGCAAGCGTGTGCTCCTGCTGTAAATCTCTCCGGTAGTCCGCCAGCAGATGAAAAACACCCACCTCTCCGCCTCTTCCAAGGGATGAAGGAAGCGTGCAGCAGAGTTTCCGTTTTTTTTCTTTTCGAGCCTACACATGTGTAGACTCCGCGGTCTTAAAATCCCCACAATGCTTTGCGCACGGACCAATTTAAGGCGGGGCCTCTCATATGAAGCACACCTGCACACTTGCTCGCCTGTTCTACTCTTCGTTTTCCGAAGGAAGTATTCTTGCCTAGCTTCTGAAGCAAGTGACTCGGAAGACTATGTGCTACCAAGCAAGCGTACTCGACATTGAGAAACACCCAGGCTGTCCATGGGAATGTGTTGCATCGCTCTAATTAGTCCCATATGCAGGACTATAATTAGTTCCAGACCTGAGACATACAGCAGAAGGCTTCCTGCTATTCCCTTCTCTGTGTTTCGCCTCACATCAACACACACTGGGGAACCATCCAGTGTTACTGTGGCCTGTTTGTAGTCAATGGGGCCGTTTTTTTTATTTTCTTCAAATGTATTATGTACTTACTTATGCATTAATAATAAAAATAAACCATGTGCAGTACAGTACCATAGATTAAAGCAGCCATATATTGCTTTCTGGGTTTTTCCCTTTCCAGTAGTGTGTTATTTAGGTTTTAATGGTCTGCAAAAGCAAAAATCCAAAAGGTGCTGAAGAGCTTTTTGAACGTTAAAGCATGGAAATAGCAGCCCAATAACACATGGGAGATGGACTGGTACTGGACCAGCAACATTGTCTACTTAACAACAATGTTCTGCAATATATTGGTGAACCATTTAGAAAGCTATGTGTTATAAAAACAACTTTTGCAATCCCTTAAAACATTCTGTTGCGTTTCCAAAACAATTTACAGATTTTGAACGAAAGTTAGTGACCAGTAAGCTGGTAACCGGTCCAGCACCACGGTTTATTCGTGAAGGCTTGTTTACAGCACGTTTCATGCTCTCATGCTTGATAGCATCTCAGTTTAGCATGGCTGCTATTGCACACACTGACCATCACTCAGTGCCAGAGTCTACTGCTGTTAGCTGTTTGATGAGAACATGCCAACGTGACAACGTGAGGAAACAGTCCCTGCTGGTGCTTTGATGTCAGTTTGATGTGTGTGAGCTTTAGAGTCATACACAGTGGGACTCTTCTCAGGGGATTTAATAAAGATTAGAGCCTGTTCCCTTCAATCATTCAAGCTATTTGAACCGATGCCCAACGTTGGAGTTAAACCACTGCAGACCCCTTATTGGTTAGAGAGAATCCTCACCAGGCTGACACAGGCTATTCAACAAACCCAGCTTCTTTTTATAGCAAAGCAATGGTTAATACCGACCACAATATTTGATTGAAGGAACGTAACGCAGATTTGAGGTGAGGTATAATAAAAAAACAAGTGCTGATGTTCTGAGGACCCAGATAAGGGGTTTTGTTGCGCTTGAGAGTCAGGCTATTTTGGCTTTATGCACCCCTGAGCAACCTTTATATTTATTAACGGGGCCTGCTTACAACGCTGTACCCAATTCTCCTTATACATCTTATTGCAGATTTAGCCGCAATGCCTTCCCCAAATTGTTCGGTTCTCTCTGCAGTGGAAACACGGAAAACTGGTTTGCAAACGATTTCATTGCACACAGGTCGGTCAACTCAAGTCTTTTAAATGTGCTCCTTTTTGGTGTTTAATGAGCTAACATTTTTTTTAAATAGCAACCAGCTAATGTACGCCGTTCCCTACAGCGTACCATTGACAAAGTGCAGACATTTGCTGTTTTGTTGCCGTTGTAAAGATTTAGTGAGTGTTGCATTTAGATGGTGTAACTTCTCACAACAGTGTCACATCATCAGCTGATCATTTACACAAAGGAGGAACAGTATGCAGAGAGAAATTAAAAGAATAATTGATACTAAAAGTGTGTTGAGTCGAACTCAACCATGCATTGGAAGTGAAGTACAAGTCTGCCACTGTAGCTCAATTAAAAATGAGATAGATAGATGGATAGATGGATAGATGGATAGATGGATGGATGGATGGATGGATAGATGGATAGATGGATGGATGGATGGATGGATGGATGGATAGATGGATAGATGGATAGATGGATGGATAGATGGATAGATGGATAGATGGATAGATAGATGGATAGATGGATAGATGGATAGATAGATAGATAGATAGATAGATAGATAGATAGAGCGTAGAAACATTGTTGATGCCACACAGGTAAGTAAGGGAACTCCAAATCCTAATAATCATGGCTTTAACTGTGCACTAGTTCCTCTGATATAAAGATGCTTGTTTAGGCCAGAGGGCATTGCAACCTGTGGTGTGACAACAAACCAAAAACAGTTCATCAGTGCTGTTGCTGGGGCTGGGTGGGAGCTATTCAAACATTGTCATCACTTATTTAAATCTGTAAATGTACAGTATAAATCACACGGGCTCTGGCTGTGTGTTGTGGTGCAGCTCTGTGTATTTCTACACAATTATCCCCCTGAAGCCTTCCTCGAGCTGCTTCACACTGCTTTGAGTGTTTGTCACCAGCCAGCAATTAACTTCAACTCAGAACAAAGCCTGCACTGTAACTGTGAGGATGACAAGGCAGTATAAGAAACACAGACAAGGCAGAAGGAAAGGTACGATTTTAAGTATCTCGGGTGACAAAATCATACTTTAATGAATCAAAACAACAATCTGTCCTGCCCCAAAAGTAATGTCAGTCCGTTGCAGACCTAGCTGTGTTGATTTACAAACCACCAGAGACTCTACATTAGACGTAAGAAAAGGTAGGTTTTACTCAAAGGGATACTATGTTCCTTTTGCTCCGCAGCAGCCACTATAACTCAGATTACCTCGAGTCACTTATATAAAGACAGATTCATTAGGTGGACAGACTGAAGGCCTGGGGGATGCCTTCAGTCTGGCCGGTAGTTCGACACAGTGGCAAATCGCACAAGATATTTTTCATTAACAATAATGTATTAAGTATCTTTCACTTGTTTTAGTTCCACCTTGGTCCATATTCCAAGCGGTTTGAGCCGATGCTAGAAGGGGAATTGAGCCCTGAGGCGTCCATGCAGTGGGAATAAAGAATAATTCTGATGTGCAGAGGGAAACTCAACTACTTGCTTATACATACAAGGTGTTATTACCTTTATATACAGTCTA
>NC_136910.1:55251476-55461476 GCF_949606895.1 Notothenia rossii
TTAGGTATTTGAGTTCAACATGTAAGAAGTAGAAAGTACAGGTATTTGTGTTCAACATGTAAGAAGTAGAAAGTACAGGTATTTGTGTTCAACATGTGAGAAGTAGAAAGTACAGGTATTTGAGTTCAACATGTAAGAAGTAGAAAGTTCAGGTATTTGAGTTCAACATGTAAGAAGTAGAAAGTACAGGTATTTGTGTTCAACATGTAAGAAGTAGAAAGTACAGGTATTTGTGTTCAACATGTGAGAAGTAGAAAGTTCAGGTATTTGTGTTCAAAATGTAAGAAGTCAAAGTAAAAGGTCGTCAGAAAAATAAGTAGTGGAGTAAAGTACTGATACCAGAAACATGAACTGAAGTACAGTAACAAAGTATTTGTACTCCTCTGGTTTTTAGAGAGGAGACGCTTTTCTTTCGAGCAGTTTTTTCCAAAGTCTCTGAACTTCTGAGGCTGCTATAGTTTATGACTCAGGAGTTTAAGTTCGAAAGGGGGGGAGGGGCAGTTGTTGGGGGTCGGAGTCATTGGTTTCTCTGGTCTCCTTGCTGCGGTTTCCTCACATTTGGCAGGCAGACGAGTGCATTGTGCGCGCCTCCTCTGTGATGTGGCGTTGTGATGATGAGTAAGCACTCGCATGATGGAGTGGGTATGTGTGTGGTATCTCTGCCTGACACATGGCCACGAGGAAATTGAGAGGCGGTATCCACGAGGGAGTTTGGGATATATATTACGAAGCGTTTCACAGGCCAAACCTTTTTTTCCCTCGGTCTAATTAGAGGACAAGCCATTTACGTAACCTCTGAAGAAGTGATGTGTTCAGTGTTACACATCTGGGTGAATTCGACATGGGTTTTGGTTCCAGCTCAAGGATAGAGTAGTCGATGAACCCACCCTAACGTTCCTAAGGTTTTCCTTTCTTTTTAATGGTATTAAAGTATTTCTAAGGACCAATCTTTACCGGCTGGTTTTAGCCGTCTCTCAAAGCTTCGATTCATTTAAATGTAGAATCACACTTTGGAAAGTCATAATTAAAACAGCATTGATGTAAAAAGTAGATATTTTAAAAGGGACAGTTCATACCTGTACTCTTTGGCCTCTATTAGAACTAGTGCTGTGTACCTGGACTCACATTCAGGTTCAGGTCCGGACTCAAGTCCAGAGGTTCAGGTTAAGTCCGGACTTGTGTCAAGTTGTGTGAGTAACTAAAGTGAACTTACTGTGAGCTAATTATCAATTGAAAATAAACTCATAATCAACTCAAATTCAAACTCGTCAGGTTTATTGTGCCCCCTTCCAACTTGTGTCTACACCATGTCTTTTCTAGAACTCTACATGTGTTACTAACTACACAACACAACTACATACATAGTGATGTACATACAAGACTCAATATGCAAGAGTACAAGTCTATGTGTTCTTGTTCAAGAACAACAGCATATTGACATTGTCTGGGTGAAGTGTTGCTCTTTCGGCAGACACTATATCACCATACATACAAAGGAGTTAGCTTAGCTACACTACCAAATATGGCAACCAGCATCCCACGCCAGCTTCCCTTGACGTCACACAGATCTGGCGAGCAGTTGCGATATTTTGCGAGACTTCGTGAGCTCAGTAATGGCCGCCATATCAGAAGCCAAAACAATGTTTTTCGTCTTTTCTCAGCGCAAATTTCTCGATCTATGGAAGGTTTTAGATGGTTTAGAACACAAAGGAGAATATACGTAAGTACCGGTTCCTGACGTTCCGGTTTCAACCGGACTTGAACCGAAACTTTTTACAAGTCCAGTACCGGTTCCGCGTACCGGTACGCAGCACTACATACACCCCCCTTAAATTCGGTTAAACTCCAGGCAAATACTGAAAATCATCAAGACAAGAGGGTAAGAAAAAGAAAAAAATATATTTGTGGTGGCTGTTCGAGGTGAAAGCAATTCAAAGACACAAATAGCAAAATAGCATTGGTTTCATCAACAACTTCTGTGAAAGTTAAACGAGAAACACCAACTGAGTCTGGGTCAGTCAAGTCAGCAGCACTGTCAGGGTCTGGGTCGGTTGGGAGAGTCACACTCACAGGGTCTGGGTCGGTTGGTAGAGTCACACTGTCAGGGTCTGGGTGGGTTGGTAGAGTCACACTGTCAGGGTCTGGGTCGGTTGGTAGAGTCACACTGTCAGGGTCTGGGTCGGTTGGTAGAGTCACACTTTCAGGGTCTGGGTCGGTTGGTAGAGTCACACTGTCAGGGTCTGGGTCAGGTGGTAGAGTCACACTGTAAGCGTCTGGGTCAGGTGTTAGAGTCACACTGTCAGGGTCAGGGTCTGGGTCAGGTGGTAGAGTAACACTGTCAGGGTCTGGGTGGGTTGGTAGAGTCACACAGTCAGGGTCTGGGTGGGTTGGTAGAGTCACACTGTCAGGGTCTGGGTGGGTTGGTAGAGTCACACTGTCAGGGTCTGGGTGGGTTGGTAGAGTCACACTGTCAGGGTCTGGGTGGGTTGGTAGAGTCACACTGTCAGGGTCTGGGTCAGGTGTTAGAGTCACACTGTCAGGGTCAGGGTCTGGGTCAGGTGGTAGAGTCACACTGTCAGGGTCTGGGTCAGGTGGTAGAGTCACACTGTCAGGGTCTGGGTGGGTTGGTAAAGTCACACTGTCAGGGTCTGGGTCGGTTGGTAGAGTCACACTGTCAGGGTCTGGGTTGGTTGGTAGAGTCACACTGTCAGGGTCTGGGTCTGGGTCAGTTGGTAGAGTCACACTGTCAGGGTCTGGGTGGGTTGGTAGAGTCACACTGTCAGGGTCTGGGTGGGTTGGTAGAGTCACACAGTCAGGGTCTGGGTCAGGTGTTAGAGTCACACTGTCAGGGTCAGGGTCTGGGTCAGGTGGTAGAGTCACACTGTCAGGGTCTGGGTGGGTTGGTAGAGTCACACAGTCAGGGTCTGGGTGGGTTGGTAGAGTCACACTGTCAGGGTCTGGGTCAGGTGAGTGAGCATCACTGGCAGGGACTGGGGGTCAGGTGAGTTCATGAGCCAGTCCACAGTGCGATCGTAGCCATCTTCGTTGTCCACATGCACAGAGACTTGACCACTTCCACATTCCTCATCCCCATTATCTGAGTTGACAAACGAGGCAGGAGTTTCAACCTCGTCCATGAAAAGAAAGTCAACCGGGAGAAGCATGTTCCGATGCACAACTCTCTCTTTTCCAGATTGGGCATCTCTTATCCTGTACACGTTAATCCCAGCCCTCACCGACACAACATCATAGGGCGTAGAAACCCACTTATCAGCAAGCTTTCTTTTGCCCCTCTCACCACGGTTGGCCAACAAAACTCGATCACCCACAGCCAGCGGAGAACCCTTGACTTTGCGGTTGTAAAGCCGAGCATGACGGGCTTGCTCATTAAGGCTGTGATTTTGAGCAATCCTTGCAGCTTCACACAAGTCCTGTCTCAACTGAGAGACAAACTCATTATTGCTGACCACTCTTTTTCCCTGTGAACACCCTGAAGACGCAGAGACATAAGCAGCGATGGCGCCCTCTCTCCTGCAGGCGTACAGGAGGCGCTGGTGGATGGCGGTGACGGCGGAGCTGGAGAACCTGCTGTGTTCGGCCGTGCTGCTGGGATGGGGCTCGCTCCCACCTGTGCTCAGTGAATGAGTCCTTAGTCGTGTCTTTGGGTAACTCTTCTGAAGGTGACGTTGAGTGGCTCTACTGCGTGGACCAGGAAGAGATGCTGAATCTGGGCTTCACAATTGGGTCCTTCTTGCTCAGTGCCACCACCCTGTCACTCGGGATCCCGATGGACAGGTTTGGGCCACGCCCAATTCGCCTGGTGGGCAGTTTCTGTTTCGGCCTGTCCTGTGTTATAATGGCCGGGTCTGCCTACAATCCTCAGGTCCTGTCAGCGCTCATTTTCTTGGCTGTCTCCTTTAATGGCTTCGGAGGCATCTGTCTGACCTTCACATCACTCACGCTGCCCAACATGTTCGGTTCTCTGAGCTCCACCATTCTGTCTCTGATGATCGGCTCCTACGCCTCCTCTGCTGTCACCTTCCCTGGAGTCAAGCTCATCTACGATGCAGGTGTGTCCTTCAATGTGATCATGTGAGTTTGGACAGGCCTTGCCGGGTTCGTCTTCTTCAACCGTTTCCTCAACTGCCCCACTGAAGGCTTCCCAACCCCCGACGAGGTAGACTACAGTAAGATCCTCACACTGCAAGAGACGCCTTCATCTGACCAGAAGATTGTCGCAGAGAGACTCCACAGAGAAACTCTCTAATGGAACTGACTTTGATTCTGCACCCAAGTCCCCTCCCTTCCACCGGTCTGTGTTCTCGCCCATCTTCCTGTGGAGTCTGGTGACGATGGGGATGTCCCAGTTTAGGATCATCTTCTTCATGGGAGCGATGAACAAGATGCTGGAGTTCATGGTCACCCACGGTGAAGAGTTTCCATCTGACGAGCTCGAGATAGAAGAGAAAGTGAGTTTCTACTCGTCCATCTTCGGCACACTGCAGCTGCTTTGCCTGCTCACATGTCCTCTGATTGGATACTTCATGGACTGGAGGATGAAGGATTGCACCGATGAGAAGACTGTCCCCCCAGACGCAGAGCAGAGACAGACCAGTTTACCCACGAGAGACCGTAAGATCCAGAAAGTGACCAACGCCATGAGGGCTTTCATTTGAACCAACCTGCTGCTGCTCGCCTTCGGAATCTGCTGCCTCATCGACAACATGCCTCTACAGATCCTGACCTTCATCCTCCACACGATGGTCCGAGGCTTCATCCACTCCTGCTGCGGAGGACTGTATGCTGCTGTATACCCGGCCAATGTGACACTTGGGTCCTGCTTTGCTGTTCCTTTCTTGTACTTCACCGGAGTCAGTTTGAGATATCAATCAGCTTTTATTCTGCAAACCATGGAATAGACACACAGATCCACAGTTTAGCCACAGTACAGTGAGATGTTGCTCCAAAGCTAAGAATCCTCTAACACTCTTACAGTGATCATATAGTGGTAAAATTTGTTTAGAGAAAAATGATTCTAAATACAAATATAAAGAAACCCAATAACATTTATTACAAACATACAACTATTTAGTTTGTAATTGTGATAATTGTGACAATAAAGATTAATCAAATTACTTAGATGAACAGTATTCAATAAAACATTTAACAGCTCAAAATAAACATACCTGCAAACCATGGAATAGACACACAGATCCACAGTACAGTGAGATGTTGCTCTACAAAGGAAAGTTTCACATCAGTGACATAAATGCCACATGCACTCCATAACGTTAGCGGCTAACTAGTTAGCGGGAAAACGGCTCACTCTCAGTTTATGTACAATTCTTTTAAAAAGTGATACACTACGGCATCTAAAGACATTTAGCTAAACATAAAATATAACCAATAAATGCAGATAGATTATACACAGAATAGTACACGTAGATCACAATTATTATTATATTTACAACTGAGTGAACAGAGCAACAACTCACCCAAAGCTAAGAATCCTCTAAAACTGACGGATTCCCAAATGCACCACATTCAGCGCAACACTAGCTTCCGGCTGCGGCTTTTCAAAAATAAAATAAAATGACAAAACTATGGCTGTAGTCCCAGTTTAACAGGATTTAATAAAACAAACATTCATTATTTACACTGTTACACTTGCAAAGAATATAATATGTTTATTATACGGTTACATGTCACTTTACAGAAGCAGGTTGACAATAAACTACATGTCCCACAATGCATCTCGTTTCGTGACATGCACACTGAAGAGACTTGCAATTATTTGCCAGGACTTCTGCTTTCAGATGTAGTTAATTACTAAGTTATTATCCTATCCGATAATAATCCAATTCAGAGGCAATAGTGTAATATAATACATTATTGTATATATATTACCATAATGCTAATGTGGCCCGCGATGAAATTGAGTTTGACACTAGTGTGTGATCTGCGTCATTCATTTCTTTATTGCTCAGAAAAACACTGCCACATAAAATCTGGTACCTTACATAATTACAATATAGTTAACTTTATATTTTAGCATTATTCACCAGCTATTATTTGCCTGGTGATGACATTCAACTGACATTGTTCACATTACAATTTATTTTTGATGTATTGCTGAAAAGATAGAGGCGTGTACAGTTATTCACTCGGCTGAACTCATGTCAAAAAAACATCTGCTCAGTTTCTCATTAGGATGCATGTTACAACACGAAAGAGTTCTGTACATTTGGTATGCAGTAACTGAAGGAACATGGTGTCATAAAGGTCTGCAATGCACCTGGTGATACAATTTTGTCCTGAGACAGAAGTGTAAACATTATAATAACTATGGCAGTAAGAAGAAGCTCATATTATAACAGTGGAATACATTTCCTTTAGTACCGGCAGATTACAGTTTAGAAGCAAATGCTTAAAAAAAAACACAAAACATTGCACTTTATCTGAATGTCCCATCAGAGGAAACGTAACCTGCTCAGGCACTTTACTCCCCCCCCCATGAAGGTCTGCCCAACACCGATTGGAAATGCCATTTGGTACCATGACGTTTCCTCAACTGTACCCAATCGTTTTTGGAACCTTTCTACTAAAATTCAGGGTCTTGCCATGCCTTTAAAGGTCACCGATTATGTAAAATCCTCTTCTTCATGTCTCTTCTACATCAACATGTGAAAGTTTCAGGAACAAAGATTCTCTCTCTTTTTGTCCTGATCCATTTCTATAAAAACCTGTCTAAAAATGAGCTGATCAGATTATGGCCACTTTATGATGTCATAATGTTTTTTTGACTTGTGTAACCATTGGCCAATCACCAACCAAGGTACCCCCCCCCCCCCCTTATATTATGGAAGATGTTCAGTGACTCTCGAGAACAAAATGACTAATCAATATGGGCTATTCAAGTGTTGTTCTGCCTACGTGAGCTCAAAGCTAAAAAAGAAAATATATTTCAGTTGATTTACAGACGTCTTTTTCCCAATTGAAGTCAATGGGGTAGAGCCTTCTGGGCCCTATGACCTCTTGAACTGAAATGGAAGTTGTAGTAACACCGATTGGATACTAGGTCGACTGTAAATAAGCGTTTTTTTCTTGCCTGATTCAACTTCAGAGGACAACCACATTCTAATAGCCTTTCTTTAATCACTTTAACGTTGTAAAATGCCCTAAAAGCTGAATCCTGATTTTTTTATTTTCTGTCTTCCATTCATTTGAATAAGCAGAGAATGGCTGCTGTATAGATGAGCTGAATGGAGGAGGGGCTTAATGGAAACGAGGGTTCACATGCTCTATGGGCCTGTTTTAGTTTTAAGGAGTCAGGCCATTTTGGCTTCATGTGCCACTGGGCAACTTTTATAGGAATAAACAGGGACTCGCCTCCATTGCTGTATCCAGTTCTCTTTTAACAACCATTGTTCAAGTGCAACTTTTTGGCCATGACCTAGGTAACGTAAGGCAACA
The DNA here is from genome assembly GCF_949606895.1 of Notothenia rossii. Lineage (NCBI taxonomy): Eukaryota > Metazoa > Chordata > Actinopteri > Perciformes > Nototheniidae > Notothenia > Notothenia rossii. The sequence goes on from NC_136910.1 coordinate 55,258,950, forward strand.
CAGACTTTGCTGAAACCAGTTCTTTGAGGTCTGGCGTGGTGTGTTAGGGCCTTTAGAGTCCCTTAAAAAAACAATTTTGTTGTCAAGCATCTTAAGAGTGCAACACAGAAGATTCTTAACATTCAACACTTTCTAAGACGATTGTTCTGGCATGTTTGATTCAATCAGACAATAGTGAGCAGTCAGGTAGGCATTACATTTTAAGGTCAAAGGTTAAAGCCAATGGCATAGTGATGATAGCTGCTATTAAAGGAAAGATTCTATCAGCTGTCCACTGTAGTTACCTTTTGATGAATGGAAGAAATGCAGGACAGTCTTGAGCTGCTGAAGGGTTTGGCATTAGTAAAAAAATAAATAAAACAACTACTTGACTTACTACTTGAAATTAGAGAAATAGAGAACATGCTAAATAATGTTAGCAAAGCAGTACAACAGGAATCATTTGGGCAGGGACAGTAAGCAGCCATAGCTTCAGGTGAGTAGAAAGGAACTACTCATTAGCCGCTTTCACACCAAGTACTTTCCCGTACTTAGTTCACTTCCCAGCACTTAGTACCCCCATGGAACTAAAGAGCAGATTGTGTTCCCACCGTAATAAGTTCCCTGAGGGATGATTACACGAATGAAGCCGCTGACGTCACTTCTTCTTCTTCTGCTCTGGGTTTACTGGCAGGCCGCAAACAACTTCACGGCGTATACTACCGCCCGAAGTCCCTGGAGTAGGGGAATGGTTTCAGTAGAAGCTGCTGGGACACCTCCTCATCACTCCACCGCTCCCATGTTTTTTTTTTTGTGTTGCCATAAGTTAGTCTCTCTCCGTTGGTGCGCGGGGCTAATGCTGATGCTAATAATGCCAATGCCAGTAAATACAATGGCGGCTTAAAAAAACTTTTCAGAGTTTTAGGCGGCGTGGTTTGCAATTCACCCAGCCAATCAGAAATTGGAACTTTTTTCTCCCCAGAAAAGTACCACCTCTCTAGCAGGGACTGAAAAGGAGGGAAAGTTCTCATGAACTAAGTTCTTTTTTTGGTGGGAACGCAAAATCCCAGGAACTATCGGAACTAAAAAGGGAAAAGTACAGGGAAAAGTACTCCGGTGTGAAAGCGCCTAATGAAGATTGACTCTTTTTCACACACATAAACACTTACAGATTGTATCGTTGCAGTCCATGCTGCTTCTCGTGGCACAGCAACTATATTCCACATTCGCAAGACTCTATAGCGCATTCATGTCACTGGTTAACTGCTAACAAGCATCAATTACAATACTACTTCGAGCGATATAATTACTAACAAAGAACTGCTAACAGAGCACTTATATACTAATAAAGGACTGGCTTATCTAAAGCCAGTTGAGTAGCACTTGAAATGTTTTAGCTCTATCAAACCTGATGTACTTATATGATTCTGTTTTCTTGAAGGTTGTGTCTTCCTGGTCGAATGTACTTATTGTAAGTCACTTCGGATAAAAGCGTCAGCTAAATGCAATGTAATGTAATGTAATACTTGCAATCACCATCATCAGGTATTTTGGGTGATACAGCTTGGTCTTTGGTCATTGTTCAAAAACCAGAGCTTGGGACTTCTCAAAGTAGGTAATTTACACATGTTATATAAATCAGCGGTTCCCAACCTTTTTCAACTCAGGGCCCACTTAAAGTGGAACTATTATGCTATATTGGAAAAATATATTGTAGGGCCATACCTATAAAAAACATTTCTGTGAAGTTTTTTTGCATAAAATACCAAACAGTTCACCCATTGTAGCCATGCCTCATACTGCTCATACCCCTTTTTTGCGAGGGGTTTTATTTTCTGACGCTGCGTGAGTTCCCCGACGCACCGGGGACACATATTGATGTATAAAAGACACACAAAGTGCATTTTGCATGATAGGTCTCCTTTAAGAATCTAAAAAATGTTCGCGGCCCACATTCAACCATAAACAATACGGAGGCTAAATAAAGTTCTGATTGGTTAATTCAGAACATATGACACTGTGTTAGTCCAGTAGTACAGAGCGCTATCAAGGACTGTACTGACTAAGGAGGATCGAGAGAGAGAAAGTAAAAGATGTTAAAATAAAAAATCTTAATAATGAATTGTTTCCACACATCATAATGTTTTGCAAATTATTTGGCGGCCCACTTGCAATGCGTTCCCACAGGTTGGGAATCGCTGATATAAATGTTAAAGTGTGGTCCGTTAGCGCCCCCTAGTGGCCCGTGAGTATATTGGTAAAATGTCACATTTTAAAGTTTTCCACACTCTCACGGGAATATCTCCGCAATGGAGCGAGCTTAACTTTCGATTGCATGATATAGCCCAGCGCAACACCTTCGTCACACATGTTGCCATGTTGTCTTTTACGAATATTTATCCATGCTGGAAGTAGATTCAGATGTGTTAGGAGTTAGATAGAGATTATTATCTAATATATGCATCCAATGAAGCATTGCATGACATCTGTTGATGATCAGAGGCTGTTATTGGGGCTGCATAAATGTTTTTTTATTTTTGTTTTGTAGGCAGACCATGCAGGCCAGCCCGATGGTCACCAAGGTTCATGTTTTAATAGCATTTTTAGAAAAAAAGCCCAGGCGAGCCTAACATGGGCAAAAAGGGCTTAGACCTCAGAGAGTTAAACTTGGGCCTGCGACCATAGTTTTACTGTATTTTGTTTTGAAAATCCACAGCGGAGGTTTGTGTCGTACTACATGCGGTGTATTTTGCATATCTCTCAGTAGCCAACGATCTGTGAGTCTGTTGGCTCGGACATAAACTCCGTAATAAATGTAGTCTACATTTCATAAGAGGTGTAAAACCTGAGCATTTTAAATCGCATTTGAACTAAATGCTTACATAATCTGTTGTATTGGTATTGTTGATTTAATGTGTGAACGAGGTGAGAAGGTTTAGCTGTCATTATTAGGCTGTAATTTGTTATACTGTTGGAGTGGTAAGCAGGCCTATTGTTTTTGGATATTTGTGGAGTTAGATGGTCCGCGAGTGTTTTTTTATTGGTTAAGTGGTCCTTGGTATGAAAAAGTTTGAGAAACACTGCTCTAAACCAATCCCTAAGAGCTGGAAGGTTACAAAGCTATATGTTTGCATCATTGGCACAGCAGTTAACAAATCAATAATTCTGAAACTAACTTCCTTAGTTGGTTTAGAACTGGATAAGGTAGCAGACACTTGTCTTATGAAGGCTTCCAACACGTTGACACAGCAATACCATACTTGGTTACGTCATGTTGTATTTCCTCTGGTTTCTTCCCTGCTGTGTCGTCAGTTTGGATTTTTGTGGCCTTACTGGATCGGTCCATTTCAGTTTTCTGCACTTTCTGGATCAGTTTGTCCAGGCTACAAAGAGCTGTTCTGTCACACCACAACATGTGTCCCAGCAGCCTGAGCTACACCGGTGTCGAGTCCAGGAGAGCTGAAGGGTCAGGATGCGGTTCTGTTGTAGCCCGTCTCTACGTGTTTCTCCAGCCACAGCTCCGCTAACTGCATTGTCGATGCAAACGTACTTGCTCTCGACCCAAGGCACATCTTGTATTGCTTCTGCTCAAGACTTGTGTTGCAGTGGACAGGATGATAAAGGTGAACGATTCCTGGTTCTTGACTGCGTAACACTTTCAACCCAGAATTAATCACTTTCGTGTACAAGTCTACGTCTTCCAATCCCCAGCCTAATATCGAGGTGTCGAAACCTCCAGCTTTTATCAAATCACTCTTGAAAACACAGGTGATTCCAAATCCGTAATCCCGCCAGAAACCACTTTTCTTGGTCAGCACAAATTTGTTTTCTCTCGGGGCTTTCTCAGAGTACACTATCTTGGGGTTGTACTGGCTAAAGACAACAGGGAAGTAGACTTGTTTCCCTTGGACAGCATTTTCTCTGCAGCGCTGCAAGGCATCCCCACTAAAGATGAGATCAACATCGCAGAAGAAGAGTAAGGAGTCGTTATCCAGCTGTGAGGAGCCCAGCTCAAGAGCAAGGCCTCGTGAGAAGTTGCCTGTCATGGGGATGATTGACAGGTCAGCTTTGGGATACTTCCTGCTGTAGTCTTTCATTAACGGAGCATGTTTTTCCATGTTTTCATTGTCTACCAGTATGATGGAGAGCTTAACATTTTGTTTAGGTATCAAACACACTTTCTCAAAGTTCTCCATAAAGCGGACAAAGTTCTCGTAGCGACCTGATAATGGGACGAGGATGTTGACTTTTCTTTGGCTCTGCTCCCACATCTCCCTGTTTGATTCGTAGACCTGGAAAGGTGACAAAAACTTCAGAGAGTTGGACAGGAAAGAGAGGGATTGTGACTCAGAGTTGATGGCGGCGACGAGTTCAGACACGTCTAACTCTTCAGTTTCAGTGAAGAAGGGACGACTGAACGACTGCTGAAGGTAAGCGTGTCGTCTCACGGGCACTGTTATCTTACGTCCCTTGTGTTTCTTGTAGAGAAGCAGTAAGTCTATGATGTATTCTGCGCCATGCATGGGATCCACCCTGTAATAGCCGTACTGGATCTCCTTAAAGTCGATTACACGGCCGCGTGTTTTGGAATTCTCGTTAATCATTTCCATGACCTGGCGTATAACGTCTTCCATTGCAGTACGAAGCAAGTTGCCAAGGCTCTGCCGGGCCACTTTGTTCTCTGCAGCAGAATAAATGTGGCGACTAGTCAGGAAATCCCACTCAATGACATCATTCCTATCGCCTGGTTTAAAGCGCATGTAGGAAGGAGAGGAGCCCAGCTGTTGGTCCTCCCACAGCACTTCACTATCACTCAGGTGACTCATCATCAGGCCCTCCCGGTGCAGCAGGATGCTTTGGTAACAGAGTCTGGAGATCTCCCGGCTCATCATGAAGCTGTGCAGACGGTACTGGTAGGCCGGCTTCTTGTTGGGGTGGAGTGTAATGGCGTTGTGGATCTTGCTGCTGTGAAGTTCTTCAATGAAACCTCTCTTGTTGTGTTCATAGTTCTCGTAGAAGAGCTGCTGCATCTGTGGAAAGAGAGGGTAAGAGCATGGATCATGTCCTAGAACCATAATAACTCTCTAACTGTCATAAGGCCTAATGTTTTTCCAAGTCCATATAAACCACTGCACAGGCAATAAAACTGAGCTTTGTTGTGGAAGGGACTGGCATGCTATGATTTGACATCCCTAAATAAGCAAAACAAAATAAGTTGTCATGCTTTTTGATTGAATGAGATATCTAATTAAACTGGTACTGAAAACTGTTTATAAGAAGGATATTATAAACCTGTAAAGTTTACCAAAGTTAATAACGTAAATGTCCCCAATACAGGACAAATAAATAAAGGATTTCTGATAACTGAATCCAGCAATACTTACCATACTTCCTCTCACTGAATGTTGACTTTATGACAATAAATTTCCCTGAAAGAACCGCCTCAGTTCTTACCTCATACGACCACACACACTGTGTTCCTCCAAAGCGTCGCACACAGCGGCCAATCTCCACATCCTCGTGGGTGGTGTACATCTCCCTCAGACAGGTGCTGATGTGAGGGACCATCCTGCGGAGAACCTCTCGACTGAATATCATCCCGGGGCCCCCCATGCAGAAGTTCTCTCCGGGCTCCAGAGCCAGGCGGCCCAGCTCCTCGGCCATGCCCAGGCCCGTCTGGCCCAGGTACTGAGGCTTGCTGCTGTTCAGGGAGCGCAGGAACGCCTCCAGCTTCTCACCTGCAGTAGGGTCAAAGTGGAACAGATGAGTTGGTTTAAAACGTATAGATAAGATACGTTTATAAGTTATGCCAAACGTATCAACTCAATAAATGTGTAATGTTAAAGGTCCCCTATCATACTGTTTTCATCAATATATTATAGGTCTCAGATATATACAGAACATGTCTCTGATTGGCTGAAACACCAAACAGATCATTGCGGCATTACCCATAATCCCCTCTGTTTCAGCCCTGTTTCCAAAGTGCTGATTCTCTGTCTGTTACTTTAGATGAAAATAAGGAGCCCCTCCCCACGCTCCTCTGAGAGAGATTTAGTTAAAAAGAACTCAATGGTGCTCTAGGAGGAGATTCAGGTGATAAGGGGGGGGGGGGGGGTTACCTTGGTTGGTGATTGGCTAATGGTTACACAAGCCAAAAAATCGTTATGACATCATAAAGTGGCCAAAATCTGATCAGCTCATTTTCAGACAGGTTTTTATAGAAATGGATCAGGACAAAAAGAGAGAGAATATTTGTTCCTGAAAATGTCAGTCTCTTTACACAGAGGGGACACATGTTGATGTAGAAGAGGCATGAAAAAGTGGATTTTGCCTAATAGGTGACCTTTAAAAGGAAATACGAAACTAAGACAATTTTGAAGAAATCATGAACAAAACTGTGCCAGGTTTAGTAAATACATCATCCACACAAAAGCTTCCTTTCCTAAAACACAGCTCTGTGTTTGCCTAACCTCTTGGTTTGTTTCAAACCCAAAGTCTCTGTCTCACTGCTCCTGCGTATATGGGCCATGTTCTGAGATATCATCAATTAACTTGATGAATGTAATGTAACTATTGATAATGGTGACCATAACTTCTATTGTAAAAAGACAGTATCAAAACTGAGTTTTAAACTTGGTTGGATTGGCCAATAAGCAGTCATGTATTAGTCTTAGCTAATTCAGTCAAAACCAGATGAGGGCCCTACCGTGTTTGCTGTAATTTGGTCTAACACATTTGGAATAAGCATCATGTAGGTTTTTGACACAGGGCCATAAACAACACTGACAATAATGCAAAACAGACATTGAGGCCCTTAACATTAGAATCTGGGCTTCGTCTGACTAAAGACTTGCATTTAACGCGCACACACACACGCACACACACACACACACACACACACGCACACGCACACGCACACACACGCACACGCACACGCACACACGTATTCACTCCCAGAATGTTCACCTCTTATGTAAACGTCATCATCTGCCCGCATGAACCACTCATATTTATCCAGGTAGTGGTCGTGGATGTATTTCAGCATCATGAATGACTTCTTCTGTGGAGGGTACGAGTCGTCCACACCTGCCAGCGAGACCACGGGCACGGGGACAGGTAAGTGGATTGACCCGGATCCCTCGCTGGAGAAAAACTCCACTTTCCCGGGGATGGAGCTCACCCAGGTCTGGTAGGCAGCCACGGTTCGGGTATCCAGATACTTCTTGGCTGTCATGACGCCGACATAAAGGAACCGTTTTGGCCTGCCTGTGGTTCTCCCCCCGGTGCTGTTGCCCGGACTGGATGTCCTATCCTCCTCCGGGCTGAGCTGTGGGCTTTCCCCGGGTATGAAGGGACCTTTCCCGGCGGAGGAATCACTATGACTATGGTACAAACACACGGGAGATTTCTTTCCTTTACTCTCCAGAACTTGAGGTACAAAGAGCCACGTAGAAGCGGTGAATCCGAGAAACACGCCGAAAATAACGGTCACCAACGGTCTCCTAGGTTTCACAGCCATTGCTGCTGACTTGCTCTGTGTATCAATGGTACCGTTGTGTGAGGAGGTGCTGACGTGTATCCAGCATCTCTCTGTGGAGCATTACTGTCCTACCTGATATGGAAAAATACACTTTCCACCTCTTTTAGCGTAAATAAACAAACTGACATTCAGAATAGCCCCGTGCCTGAAAGCTCGCGCGTCCCATTTGAAAACTGCACAGTTCCATTCCGACCAGTTAGCGACTACTCACTAACCCAGTTATCCTCCATAGTTGTTTCCACTTTGATGTCCTAGCATTAGGCTAGTCCAAAAATATCCGTAGGTCTGTACCATATACTGTATATGGTCTGGACCAAACACTCCCCCCTCTGTACACTCCCCCTTTAGTTTACCATCGTAGTCTTCTTTGCAGCGTAATGGCTCTGTGTCAGTGACAGCCAGGTATGTAACCTGAGCTGTGTTCATGAACAGCGAACATTTCCACTCGGAGTTTTCCTTCTTCAGACTAAAAGCCTTGTTAATATAGATCTACGGAAATGACGAACTAAAACCTTTTTTTGAGCAGAACCAGTACATTAAGAATGCAAGGGGAAAGTCTGTACACGATAAAAAGCAATAAAGAATTGTTCTAATTCATAATAAATCTCACAGGGACGTTGGTGCCTTTATTTTGAAGGGTATTTTGTTGCTCACATGAAAAGCAGACTTCTGGTCACGTGTCTGTCTGTGTGTAAGGTGCACGAACTACTTATACCAGCAGATGGCAGCAGAGTTAAAGAAAATGTTCAACTAAAGGCCATTTTTTAAAATATAAATACAAAGGTTGAAGAAATCCTGCATTCCTATTGTACTCAAGTAAAACTAGGACGAAAAGTATACTTAAAATACCTCAAATAAAGTACTCATATACTATAGTATGCATTCCACCATGGGGGACACAAAGGGTTAAAGGGGAAAAGTATAGGAAACAGTGGTTAAAGATTATAATGATGGTTTTCAAAACGCCTCACACACACAAGTCCTTGCCATGCCAACATACACATACACCACGACACCAAGTCAAATTCCTCGTACGTATCAACCTACCTGGTAATAAAACTGATTCTGATTCTGATTTCGGAGCCAGGATAGTGTGTTTTTGTGGGTTACCTGGGTCCCACTCACAGTGGGAGCAGCAATCTGATTGGCTGATGCACGAGCTGGACGAACTGGAGTTTAACCAAGGCCAGCACCAGTGTCTTGAATTGGATTATTGAATTAACTGGCAGCAGAGATGGCAAAAGTACACACATCCTTTACTCAAGCAATACAGATACTCGTGTTTAAAAATACTCTGGTAAAAGTAGAAGTACTGACTAAACTTCTTTACTCAAGTAAAAGTAAAGAGGCTTTGAAATGTACTTAAGTAAAAAAGTACCCATAACTAGCAGCTGTTTTAAAGAGTACCTGACCTCCCTTTATATTAATAGAACAATAATGTCATTGTTAGCTAATGAATGTTTCCATGCTGAACAACGGCAACATGACAACGTTTTCATTGGTCCCTCTTCTTTAGAGAAGACCAGGAAATGATGGATACACGGATTGTGTTCAAATCAATAGGCACGCAATGACTCTAAATAATAATGATCACGCCACCAAACACACATTCAAACTAAAGGAACCAGCCTGTTTGGAAAATGTAAGAAGTAGAAAGTACAGGTATTTGAGTTCAACATGTAAGAAGTAGAAAGTACAGGTATTTGTGTTCAAAATGTAAGAAGTAGAAAGTACAGGTATTTGTGTTCAACATGTAAGAAGTAGAAAGTACAGGTATTTGTGTTCAAAATGTAAGAAGTAGAAAGTACAGGTATTTGTGTTCAACATGTAAGAAGTAGAAAGTACAGGTATTTGTGTTCAAAATGTAAGAAGTAGAAAGTTCAGGTATTTGTGTTCAACATGTAAGAAGTAGAAAGTACAGGTATTTGTGTTCAACATGTAAGAAGTAGAACGTACAGGTATTAGGGTTCAACATGTAAGAAGTAGAACATACAGGTATTTGTGTTCAAAATGTAAGAAGTCAAAGTAAAAAGTTGTCAGAAAAATAAGTAGTGGAGTAAAGTACTGATACCAGAAAAAATAAGTTAAGTACAGAAACAAAGTATTTATACTCCACTACTTTCCACCTCTGGCCGTCAGCCAGTGGAGGAGAGGAGCAGAGGAGTAGTGGGAGAACAGGAGGAGGTTGAAGACCAGTCTAGCTGCAGCATTCTGAATTAGCTGAAGCATTCTGATGGTGTTTAACAACTCTCTGTATTTTAGACCAATCACGACCAAGCCAAGTTTCAACAGACTCTACTATTCCTACCTTTTATTCTGACACGCGTCATGTCAGTGAGGAAATAAACACGAATACAATTAGGAAAAGAAGCAACTTGTTTTCAGTCTGAAAAACCTCTGTTCTTGTGACACTGATTTAATCAGAAATGTTAGTTTGTTTATTATTTGACAGCATTGTAACATCTGTTTGCTCTTTTCTAATTAAATGGGATTGTTGCTGCTTTAATAATCTGAGTGACATCATTATTAATATTAATGAATAACTCTATTGTAACATGCATGTTTTTATATATTGAAGTAGTGCACACATTACTTTATCTTCTCCATTATATATTTTACTTTACTATATATTATTATATTGTCTTAGCTGAATACTCAACTCTGATTGGTCAAATTAGAAGTTTAAGAGGTTGTTAAAACTCGATAACACACCGCTGCCAAGAAATCAGTATTTTAGATTGAGATTAAATCCTTTAGAGTTTATAAACGTGTGCATTTGATAATCCACGCTGAACAGCAATGGGTCGTCCTCTCTGTTTAGGCTTCTCCTGGGAAAACTGGGTTTAACATTTACTCTTTATTTAAATACTTAGAAATCTCTTTAAAACATTTATTTTATTCCCTGACGAAGAGGTCTGTCAGGGAGTTCATTGAAACCCAGTAACTCTGTATGTTTTATATGATTATACAAGTTTAAAATTGAACGTAATAAATCTAATAAAAAATGCATTTAATTTTGGATCTGATAAATGATTCGCTGCTCAAACTCGCAGTTGGATTAAACATATTATTTATTTATTTTCCCATCATGCAAAAATAAAAAATCAACAATTTATAACGACATAGAATCAATAAAACAGAGAAGGTTGAACTATAACCTGACATAAAGATCTGAATCTGGGTGAGATCATTTCAAATGTAAAGAATATATATATCTTATTTCATCCAAAGGAAGCAGATCAGCATATTTGATGAACATGATGTTACTTGGATAAAAGTGTAAGCTAAATTATCAATTTAAGAAAGGTTGACAGTATGATCAAAAAGCAGATTATCAAACTCAATAACAACAAGAATAAAAACATGTTTAGAATAAAGAGCCAGCAGGAGGACAGGTTCAGAGGTCAGTGAACGATCCCTTTAAGAGATGTTTATCTCTACCTGCTCTGATCCACTGTCACACACACCTTCAGCGGTAATATCTTCACTTCCTCCACAGTGATAATGTATGGAAACATCTTCTCAGTGAAAGTGTGTGTGAAAGTGTTTATGTGTGTGTTAGTGTCAGGATCAGAGAACAACAACTTTCCTCTGTTCCAGTCCAGATCCACTCTGACCCTCTGGAGCTTCTTCTTCAGGCTGAGAGGAGTTTCTGGAGCCGGTGGTGACTGTGCTGAGTATTGACCTTTACAGAAAGCTGTTCTCCAGAATCCAGACTCCATGGCTCCCTTCCTCTGGACAGACTCTGCTGACACACCAAGTACCCACAATGTACTGTCTGTAACCTGGACATCCCAGCTGTGAGTCCCTGAGTTAAAGCCCTCAGAGCCCAGGACACCGATTTGTTTATCAAACCTCTCTGGGTTATCAGGAAGTTTCTGTCTCCCTCCTAGTCTCACACTGGTCAGATCTTCAGACAGGATGAGTTGTGGATGAGCAGTGTTTGGGTCCAGGATGAGAGGAGAGTAGGATACTATGTCCTTCATCTTGCTCCAGATGTTGAAGCTGAGGTTGCCCAGGTGTTTGGCCTGGTCTATCAGAGCTCCTGAGGGCAGCTGTGGCGCCTCCAGCAGGGGGCGCTGCAGCCTCTCCATTGCAGCCTTGTAGTTGTGCAGGAAGGAGACATCTTCAGCTCTCAGCTCCTCCTCTGTGGCTCTGACTGTGTGTGAAAGAGCTGCTATCTCTCTGCTCACAGCCTCCATCTTCTCCTCCATCATCCTCCTCTTCTGCTCCTCTTCCTCCCTCAGTGCAACCATCCTGGCCTCCTCTTCCTCTTCTAGAAACTGGTGAAGCTTCTTAAACTGCTCCTTAATCTGCGTCTCTGTGTGTTGAGCCTGGACCTTCATGTGACCTGCTATTTGATCACACTTCACTTTAACTTCTTCAAAGAGCTTCAGTTTCTCCTGAAAGGGCTGCAGAGATTTCTGGAGCTCCTCTCTGAGATCATGAGCAGCTTCATCGATGGGTCTGAATCTGTGGTCGGTGTGTGTTTTTGAATCTCTGCAGACGAGACACACTGGCTGCTGATGGTCCAGACAGAAGAGTTTGAGTTTCTCAGAGTGCAGACTGCAGAGAGCCTCTGGAGATCTATGATCTCTCTCCAGTAAGAAGGTCTCACACAGGTTCTTTAAAGCAAAGTTAAGAACGAAGTCCTTTGAAGATTTTCTCCTACAAACTGGACACTCCTTTACTTCTTTCCCCGTCCACCAGGTCTGCAGACAGGCTTTACAGACGCTGTGGCAGCAGGACAGGATGACAGGATCTCTAAAGACTTCCTGACAGACCGGACAGCAGAGATCTGCCTCTAACCTGGAAGCCATGTTGTCTCTGAGTGAAGCTGAAACACAGCAGACAGGAGTATACAGTCAGTCATGACTCCCCTCCCCCTCCTCTAGTGACTTCACTGAAATTCAGTTTTGGCGCTTTTCCACTGCAGGACCTAGCACGGCTTAGCACGGTTCAGTTTGGCCCGGCCCGCTTTCTTTTGCTTTTCCACTAGGGGTAGTTCCGGCTCAAAGGTACTTTTAACTTTTTTTCTGGTCCTCGAAAATCCAGGTTCCTACCGAGCCAACAACCGAGCTGAATATATTAAACTAGTGACGTAAACACTCCAGACTGCTGATTGGTCTGAGAGAATCGTCAAAATCATTGCGCGAGACAGTCCCCAATCGTCGCTTAAGCACCATTTTTAAAACAGACAAACTACCGTTAAACAAACCCATAAAGACATGGCAGCAACAAAAAAAACACGCCGTGGTCGTTTGACGAGGTACAGACGTTACTCCATCTCGTTGCAGATGAAAAAATACAGCGGGGGCTAGACGTCGCAACGCGAAACGACGCCTGGACTCGGCAACGGCTGCAGGATGGTACGTTTTTGCTAACTCTCTGTTCTTTGCTTGAAAGCGTTGTGTCCCTATCTATTGTAAAGCTCATTTCTAACAAACATGCCTATTTTATCCTTACATTTATGTTCGACAACCCATACTCTTATGGAGCCCCGAAGAGCTACGGTTAGCACAGATAGCATTAGCAAGAGCTATTGTTTGCTAACACCATATGTACCATTGTTTACGTCCAGTTTTCTATAGTTAAGTAAGAAATAGGCATGACAAAACGACTGGAATTGTGACTTTTTTTCAACTTTAGATCATCGTCAGTAAGTAAAATAAGCAATACCAATGTGTGGAAATGCTCTGTTACAAGTAAAGTAACGTACCAAAAGTAAAAGTAGTAAGAATCACTATTAATGTTGCAGCTAGTAAAATTGTGTGACATCCTAATATATTCTTGTATATTCTTCATTGTTAAGTAATTTTGCACTTTAAACTGGTATCATAATTATTCATACTTATATTCATTTGTAATTATCCATTTACTTCATGACTGTATATTTGTACATACTCATACATATATTTATATTCATTATCAACAGGCTGGACATAATGTAATTCACTTTCACAATCATTGTAAACATCTAGGGCCAGAACCGTCTTTAGTTCATCCTTACCGTTGTTCTGTTTATACTTATATATTTTATTCTTATATCCTTACGTGACCTGTACCTGTCCTGTGTTTTTCATTCTTATTGCTGTTGCTGCTATGACACCTGAATTTCCCTACGGTGATTTAAAAAAAAAAAATCAATCTTCCAGGCAAGAGGAAACGAGGAGAGGAGCACCTCACAGTCCTGAGGGAGATGCACAGTGCAGATCTGGCCCAGCAGGAACGGTTGTATTTATGTTTATAGTTTGCTTTGTTATTTGCACTTGTTTGATGATTAAACTGTTTGTTTGTAACAAGTATTTTTATCGTGATTTCCTCTGTGTTAAAGGTGGGGTAGGTCATTTTGGAGAAACCAGCTCGAGTGCGCTAGAATTTGAAAATACACAACCGGAAAAAATCTGCCACTTCCTTACAGAGCCCCTCCTCCAACACACACGAACGCGCACATGACCAATGAGGGCACGAAATAAGTTTGTGCACAGATGGAAGGCTGACAGGCAGGTAGGCCATCCAGTTACTTTAGCCGGCTCAGATGATTGGTCGTGCTTTTTAGAGCACCACGGCTTCCACAGATGAAATTTATTTTCGATATTCATTGCTATCGGGATGTTGAGAGCATTCCATGGAATATAACAAAAAGTGTATCTCGAGCCGGTTTCTCAAACTTACCTACCCCACCTTTAACAGTAGATCTAAACAAACAAAACAGACCTTAATTTATTAGAAAGATTTTCTTTTCATGATCTGTTATTTTCTCAAATGTTCTTATTATGGGGCAGTATACAGGTGCTTGAAATTCAAATATTTACGAAATAGTCAATTCTGATCATATATATTTTTTTAATCGTTTGACAAACACATGTATATACATGTTGTATGATTGCCCAAACTCTCCTGTTAGTTTCTTCTGTATTTCGTCTTGCTATACGCAGCCTTTTCCGAAACAAAGTTTGCCTCCTGTAACGTTGTGACATACTCTTTGGTCCGGAGTTGTGAATACCCGGAGTGTTATATGAGTATGTTATATGATGTAGCACAGAGCGCGAATAAAGCACAGTTAACCATACTCGCTGTCTCCTGAGTTGTCTATAATAAAGCACGATACACATACAAAAGGACAACACTATACCTCCTTGCTGTGATAAAAAGCCACATACCAAGAACCAAGTAAACGATCGCTTCCCTATCCTCCATTGTTATGGTGTTATGTGAGTTGTGTCGCTTTGAAGATAACGTCACGGCAGTTTTACGCAGCGTCGCTCCGCCCGCCGAACAGCCGATCGCCCCGCCTACACTGCGTCGTTAACTACCCCAGTTACTAACTGTAATGGAAACGCAGCTTAAAGGTCCCATGTCATGCTTTTCTGGTTATTACCCGTCCCCTTGTGTGTTATGTAGCTTTGTCTGCATGTAAACGGTCTGCAGAGTCACAAACCCTCAAAGTGCACCCTGTAGCGAGTAAAACTCTAACTCTTTATTTTTCCATTTCTTTCTTTCTGGGTACAGTGACGTCACCATATCCAAATGGACCAATCCGTGGAGCTCCTCACACAGCAGGGTCCCTCGCAACACTATCAAACGCAGTGGGGGGACCTTTAGCGTCGAGCATAGAGCTACCTGAACGTTGGTCATAGACGAGTTGGGATCGCGGAGAAACACTCACTCAGCCTTGTCTTTTCTCAGCCGTGCTACTGCGCGGAGTTTCGCCGGCACATACACTGACTGCCTTATCTTTTCTCAGGCTGTGAGTGTGTGTGTGTGTGCTCAAGCTGAGTTTCGCGCTGTCTCGCTGTCTCACAGACCCCACGCAGCAACCAGGAAATGAGACCAGTAATCCAGCTCACACTGTCCGCTCCTCGAGCCTCAAAGGGCGGAGCAGCGAGCCCCGCAACGTCCCGCCAACACGGCCCCCAGACCCCACGCAGCATTCTCATCTGTTTGTCATTACTGGTGTCATTTTCTGGCTGCTAACGCCATTGTAACACATAATCACTGATATTCCACTGTAACGGTGGTGGACTCATCAGAACAGAGTGGGCGAGCTGACCAATCAGAGCACACTGGGCTCATAGGGAGGTGGGGGGGGGGGCAGGAGCTCCAACAAGCCGTTTAGGACAGAGAGTGAATATACTATACAGAGATGCTGTATGAGAAACCAATGTGAGTTTGGAACATTGAACAATGTAAATCTGTTCTAGTGGACCTCAACAATGGAATTATGATCAGTAGAAATGGCCATGACATGGGACCTTTAAAGTGAGCATGGCCTACCAAGGCCAAACTAAACCCTGCCAAGCCGTGCTAGGTCCTGCAGTGGAAAAGCGCCATTTGAGTATTGTTTGGAGTCAGACTCACCTTCAGGGGGTGGAGGGTCCGCAGGTTGAAGCAGCAGTGTTGTAGTTTCCACTTTTCTCTCCTGTAGCTGAACTCAGAGGAAGTTGTTGGTTTGGTCTGAAGGTGAATCTGATCGTCTGTTTTTCAGTCCGTCTGTCTCTCTGCAGTGAGGGAGAATAACAAACTGTTTCCTGGTTTATCTCAGGTGTGTCAGGTGAGGGAGGAGCTCTGTCACGCCTCCTCTGCTGAACGCTGTCTCCTCTCTTGTAACTCAGGGAGTGTCTCAGCCTGTTTTTCAGGTTTCAGGCTCGAAAATGACATTTCCAGAACAAATGACCATATCTTCCCTTCT
This sequence comes from Notothenia rossii, assembly GCF_949606895.1. Lineage (NCBI taxonomy): Eukaryota > Metazoa > Chordata > Actinopteri > Perciformes > Nototheniidae > Notothenia > Notothenia rossii. The sequence goes on from NC_136910.1 coordinate 55,275,161, forward strand.
AAAAGGGTTAAATTAATCATCTTTTTTCTCAAAGTAATGATAAACCTGTGAGTTGGATGTAGAAAAGTCAGAATCAATATAGATGTTTTTTATTTTAAAGAAAATTCAGATTGAACACAGTAAAAAACTAAATTATAGTGTCCGTTCAAAACATATTTTGTACTTATAGTGAAAACCAGTGGCAAGCCGTGAGCTTTATAACTAGGCCCTCTGACCCCCACCCCTTCCCTCGAAATGAAGGGGAAAAAAGAGTTATTACGTCACAGCGTATACTTCAGCGGAATATCAAAACAACGGCCTGGGGTGCAAAACGCATCAATGAAAGCGACCCTCTACCACACAAAACAACACCTGTGAACCCAATTTGTGTTTTTTGAAATTGAAAATGATGTTGCATTGTGTTTGTTACTTTCGTTGCAGTTTTATGTCTTAAGTGTAATTTTGCATGCTTTTATTTTGAAGGCGAGTTCACGCTGTTGTCAGGAAGTTGTTGTTGCTTTGGAAACAAGAAAAAAGTTTTACAGCGGGCGGAACTTGTCATAAAGTCCGCGAGAGGCGAAGTCCCGCCCATCTACTTCCGACCCATGGGACCCCGGAAGCGGAAAATTATACATTGACGTCAATGGAGAGAGAAAAGTCATCTTTCGATCCCGTTTGAATTGTGCCACGAATGACACATATGATGTTTGTCAAATTAAAAGAACATTTTGCAAGTCAAAAAAATAAAAATGTGTCGTAAAACTGTGAAGTTACAATTTTTTTTGTGTGAAACCGCTCAGTGAACTACAGGTCTCTGGTCTCGCACAATACGCGTCACCATCACAAAGATGGCTGTCACGTTAGTAAATTTCACCTGTTTCTTTCAGAATGAGGCGAAAAAGTATAAAAAGCGGTGAAAATCACTACAAGTCTGGGCATGTTGAGAGCTGTACATACACGAAAGGGAGCGGTTCTGTAAGAGCCAGCATGCGGGACCGGCTTTACAAGGTTTCAGTGAGTAATATGAGTGCAATGTCTAAGGTTAATGTCAGCTAGCTAACAAGGTACACTAACGTGTTTTGTTTTAGCAACTAGTTTTCTCCTTAAGAACTTTGTGGTGTCTGTGTATGCTGTGGATAACATTAGTGTTCACAAGAACAAGATACACTCCCGTGTTTTGTTTTAGTTGCTCTTCAGATTGAAGCGGCCAGTTCTATATCGACTATATGTGTGATCTCCTTTTTACATCTCGTTGTGTCATTTGAGTTTATTTGCTGTGTGTAGATTCAAGGATTTTGGTTATCTTGTCCAGGGATGCAAACTTTTCACCTTTCGGCGAAATTCTCCGTTTTGAATCCAAAATAGGTCGTTTTTATGATTCCTGTAGATCTGCAATAAAAATATTTTTGGGGTATGGGAGGGGGTCTGGGACCCGGATTAATGTGCGGCCGCGAGCTTTTTTTTATATATTATAATGAAGCGCGAGCTGTGTGCTCGAGTCTTCCTGCCTGTCGGCTCTGCTCATGATGTATAATAAGCCTCTGCTGCTCGGCGATGATGGTCTAGCTTCAGCAGCTACATTACCTACGGTGCGTTCGTTAATATTAACTGTGCGTCCGGAGTCACTGTGGCACAGACTGGACCGCTGGTGAACAGCTGTTAGAACGGGCCGTTCAGGTGTTCAGAGTAGAGCTCCCTGTCGGAGCGGCAGAGCGTGATATGCACTGAAAAGTTTTTTTTCCCCGTCGCAATATTATCGTTGAGCTAGCTAACTAGCATACATTGTCACTATCTGCTAACGTTAGCTTTAGCCTTCGTTTTCTAATCGTTTTTTTCATAGGCTATAAACAGAGGTGGTATAAGTATATATCTTGAAATTGATTAAAAGTAGAAGTACTCAGTTCTTGTACTTGAGTAAAAGTAGAAGTACCAGAGTGTAGGAATACTCTGTTACAGTAAAAGTCCTGCATTCCAAATGTTCCTCAAGTAAAAGTAGAAAATTATTATTATCAAAATATAGTGAAAGTAGCGACAGTAAAAGTAGTCATTTTGCAGATTGGTCCATTTCAGAATAATATGATATGTTTTATAATGACTGATCATTAAAGTGTTATCAAAGCTGGTAAAGGTGCAGCTAGTTTGAATGACTTTGTATACTGCAGGCAGGGTAGCTTTTGGATTTACTCCAGGTGGAACTAAAGTCTGATTTAACACTTGATTATATTTCACATCATTCATCCACATCTGTAAAGTAACTAAAGGTATTACATACATGTAGTGGAGTAAAAGTACACCATTTACCTCTGAACTGTAGTGGAGTAGAAGTACAAAGTAGCAAAACATTGAAATACTTAAGTAAAGTACAAGTATCTCAAAATTGTGCCCAAGTATAGTACTTGTTGAGTTTATGAACTTGGTTACTTTACACCAGTGGCTATAAAGATAGAAAGACTAAGCCTTGCACAGAGGCATGAAAATACATTTTCAAAATGCTCAACAGTGCTGCCAAAATTATAAACTGACTGCTACACAATTAAAATAAATGCTTTTTATATATTTCTATTAGATGTGACTCTATGGCGTTTCTGTTAATATTAACACTGCTGCTTTAGTTGTTCTGACTGCTAAAATCCTGTTATTCCTAATTTTAAAGCCGATATTCTGTGGGGTCAGGGGGCTCGGATCCTTGTCACCTTTTTCATACCTGATGAGTTTGCATCCCTGTTGTCAATTTGTTTGGTTATCTAGGCACAGCTGTGTGTGACTCCCTCTGGTACACTGGTATGTGTTTTCCTAATGTAGAGAGCATTGATTAATTAATAAACTACACACTGACTCTAGATCCTGACCAAATCTTTATTTTTTGATCAAATGTTTTTCAAACAAATGTATTGTATATTATATAACAGCTGCACATCACAGACCGGAGTCTCTGCTGCTGTGGACCACGATGGAGGCGATCATCCTCCCCATCCCCAAAGACCCTGCATGGCATGGAAATCTCCTCCTCCTGGAACAATTCTACACCCAGCATATGCTCCCTGTGTTGGCCAGTAGAGAGGAGGACATTTAAATAAACATACTCTTAACACCCTCGGACTCTGCGTTGTGTTTCGTATGTGTGATGGGGTGTTATGCAGAGGGGAGGAAAACAGGACACAGCAGATTGGGATTGTGGTGGAGATGCTGAGCAGTTATTTAATTGTTGCGTGTAATTTATTATTATACTGTGTGCTTCTTAGTTATTCCATATTTTGCTGTAACATGGATCTGTATGTAACTCTATATTTACTTGTTATCTACCACACTTCCTTCTACATCATACAACATCATTATACATGATAGTGTATATAGGATATATATTTATTTGTATACATATCTGTAAATTTATTTACAATTGTAAATTTTTTATTTTTCGTATTTGGGATTTCTCTTTTGTCCACTCAAATACACTTGGCCCTTTCTCTTTTCCATGTGGAAAATGGCAGCTGCATATTCTGCTTTTCTCATCTGCTCCCTGTCTGCTCATCTACGATGAGAAAATTATATAATTAATTACTAATAATCATTTAAACCTGTTATTACCAATATTTCACAAATTCTTCATGTAAACTTAAGAGTACAGCTGTATGTTGAGTATGTCAACTTTGCTTGGTTCATCTTACTGGGGGGCAGCTACATGGATGTCAGTGCAGTCCACAATAATTTTGCAGCTGAAGGCAGAATGAATTTATTATTGACTCAGAATGAAGCACAACTTCATGTCATACAATACATTGACTTTATTTGTAATTGTGTAAAAAAATATGAATATTGATTAGCAAGCAGGACCTGCAGGAACAGAGAATGGTGATGGATGGAGCTGGGAAGAGAGAAGAATAAAGAAAACAGATCAACTTTATTATCGGATATTAAAAATTCAATTTCAAAACAAGTTGCCGCTCCTACAGTTTTCTAGTATGTAAAGATGATTTCACATGACCAATGCAAAATATCACACTCAATACATGTGTGTCTCTGGGGGGTGCATTGTGCCTTTGATGTATATAAATAATATACCATAACCAAATACTATTACGTACAGTGGAAATCAGGTTGCCAGAGCAGGTCAGTCCAGTGTGCTTGTTCCTCAGGGTCTCAGCAGTTACAGGTGAGGTAAAGAAAATAAAAGAGAAAAAGGTCAGTAACAACACTTTAAAGTAACAACACTGAATAATTATCTCTTTTAATAATTTTCTCTCAGTAATCACTCAACTACTGTCTTTCCAACAAACAGATTGACTCACTCTCACTATCATCACAATGAAACACGTCCAGAAGAATGTCATGCAAAGCTGCCTGCCTTCCTTCCTTCGACTCTCCCTGAACTGCCTGATCTTTTAATGGTCAATGTTAACCATTTGTGCAGATAGCATTAAGTAGAAAAGATCGCTGATACTAATGTGGGGTTAGCCTACCTCCCGCCCCCTTAGCACCTGGTGGAGGGGGCGATAGGCTACTCTTCAAATGTTTCACAAAATACTTACCATCATGACTACTCTTACTGTTTAACATTTTGGTTTACTTCATGTTAAGGCTAATACAAATGACAAGGCTAAGTAATGTAATATAATGCTAACTAACATGCTCGCTACTAGCTAGGTAGCTAACTTGACTATGTTCCATGCAAAACATGTATATTACCTGATATGTTTGGTCCAACGACTCCTGGTCCTTTCATCAGACGGGAAGCGATAGAACGAGCAAGTGGTATGATCTCTTTTGTGATTACAACCTCGTACAAAGCACACAGGCATCTTGTAAAAGTGAATTTATTGGAGCAATCTCTTATATTTATTGGAGGGAATAAATCAGTCTTCTTCTTCCTCTTTGCTTTGCGAGTCACAACCAGTCTTGGAGCATTATCGCCTATGACATCACTTACGCGACCCAGAATGCATTTGGGATTTGTAGTCTTTCTAGTTGCGTATTATTCATAGTCTTATATTTCAGCAGTTTTACGACAAACTGTGACTTTTTTTGTATGGAAATGATTGTTTAAGATTGACAAACATCATATGTGTCATTCGTGGCACAATTCAAACGGGATCAAAAGATAACTTTTCTCTCTCCATTGACTTCTATGTATAATTTTCCGCTTCCGGGGTCCCATGGAGGCTCCCGGAAGGGGAGGGACTTCGCCTCTCCCACCCATTTAGAGGGAAGATATGATTGGTCAATTGTACTGTCATTTGACATTACTCCCTCGTTCAGTTACCGGGCCCTCTGTGAATCGCAGAGAGGGCCAGACGAGCTTCTTTCATGTAACCCTTCACATTCAAACAGAGACTGAACAGGCAGATTCGAAGGATTTATTTTTTTGGAAATTAAATTGTAAATACAATTAAATCAATTTTTTTTCGGTAAAACTAAGGAAAAATATAACAAAAATAATATTTAAAAAATATACATTTAAAAAAAATAATATATTTTTGTAATGTTTTTAAATATTATTTTTTAGAATATTTTAGGCCCTCACAGAGGGCCTAGAGGGCCCTGACGGCTCGCCACTGGTGAAAACTAACCTTGGATGATGGGTTAGTAGACTAAAAGCTTTAGGAATCCAAAGTACAACATATAATAAGTACCCTGTATCAAGATTGATGCAAAACAAGTGATATTTGACCTTTTTAGACAGATTTAGCAAAAAAAACCTCTGGCCGCCCTTGCTCGATTTTGACATGTGACATCTCTTTCTGACCGTTAGAGCCAATAGAATCGAAGGGAAATCGTCCCGCACACAATCATGTTAAAAAAACAGATGGCGTCTTCACGCATTCAATCTTCCTACAGAGCGTAGGAATGGCCTGCTCTACTCTTTGAAAACGGAATTGCAGTTTTATTGCTTATAGATTATCAGAACATTTCAAAGGGGACACAGCCACATTGGATATTAACCTATGGATTAACTACATCATCGTTGTTATCGTTTTAATGCCATTGAAGACCAGTTTTGACCAGACAAAACCAAGGTAAGCCATGTTAGCGTTGTAGGCTACCTAATAACGTCGCGAGTTTGTATCTTTCAGTGTTGAGGTGGGCACCGTTAGATTCTGTGTCTTTATGATCATAAACAATGTGTTGGATGTATATATTCAAATTTATATTCAAATTTCTTTATTAGGATAGACCCCTTGAGGTGAATCACCTCGTTTTCAAGGGGGTCCCATGATGTGCAGCTAGGATAAGTAATAAGGGAGCTAGGAGTGATTTTCGGTGCAGTAATAGGTTAGCATTTTTCGCTCGGGGCTAATTCAGAGGCTCACTGTTAGCATTGTGTGTTTTTTTTGTTTTTTTTTATTATGAAAAAGATCAGTTAAATTAGTTTTTTCCCGTTATATGGATATAAAATATTCATAGTTTATTAAATATTAAGGTTCCTTAGACGTTGTTTCCTGCAAATGACGTGATTTCGGCCCCGGAACCGGGTCCGTGGGGCTTAAGAGGTTATTGCTGGAATAAAGGTTATAGTGGGTGAGTGAAATTATTAACTAAGATATTGTTTAAGAGGTGAAGTAGGCTCCCATAGTGTGAAGGTTTCACAAACCAAACTCAAATATCTGTCAAGTATATGGCATCAGTTTAAAACATTGAACCCTGTTACAGTATCTTTCAGAACCTGTCACCACTCCATCAACAAATTATCCTGGACTTCATCACAATGGAAGATTTCATAATTATGTTATTCATACTAACACATAATCAGTCACGTAAAGACAACCATTCATTTAGAAAATTAGCTATCGTTATGCTATAGACATTATACATGCAACAAATTATGTTTAGTTATTAACTATTATTTACTTTAATTATTGGCAGAAATACATGCGTGCACAAACAGGACCTATACACATGCACTAATGGAGAGGTGTCAGATGGGAGTAGTTGGGTTTGGTGCATATGAGGCGAGCTGGCACCTCTCCAGCTACATTAGATTAGATCAAACTTTATTGTCATTGCACAGAGTACAACGAAATGCAGTTTGCATCCAACTAGAAAGGTCACAGTAAAGTGCATGAGGTTAAAATAAATTCACATATCAGATCAATTTTCATAAATGTACAAATATTAATACATGTCTTTTGTTTTTGGTCTGCAGAAGTCACGGTAGTCACAAGTCGTAGCCATATACCATATACATTGGGGGACACACATCCCCCCCAATATTCAGATACGCTCAAAATGCTTTTTGGGCGGGTGTCTGGGAGGAAGTTGGGGGTCTTTGGATTTTTGATTGAGCGGCAAGCAGCTAGTGCGAGTCGTGGCTGTAAAACAAAAAGGGCAATAAAGTGTTCCTGTTTCTACTGAAATTGCGTGGCACAGACCTTTCTATGGATTTAAATGCTTTAATATGATTATGGTTATAGTTGTACTTTATTCATTAACAGGTTTTAAAGTATCCCATGTGTTAGTGAATTTTTTAATATGTTCCTTTAGAATGGCAGGAAATTAGTATTCAAATTTTGATTTAATTTTTGGTCACCCCCAATGTTGACTCCATGGCTACGGCCCTGCAATTTCAACCCAGTCTCACAAAAAAAAACGTGTAATAACTACGTTGGTCCACAACGTAGGACGTAGTATTTCTACAAAAACGCCTCTGAAATTGTAAGATCCCTACCTTTTTTTTCACCATTCATTCCAACGGCTGGCGTCTATGTCACGTGATCTTCAAATTTCTCCCTGCAGAAAAAAAAAAAAAGGCCGACCTTCGTTTTATTCTCGGTGGAAAATGCCTATTTTAAGGTTAGTTTGGCCATTAAAATGCGTTTTGATGTCATTTGATGCGAGAAATATGAGTTGTTATTTCAGATTATGTGTGCAGTGGATGTCCATGATTTTTAGTTTGCTAGTTATTACGAAGATTACTTCAGGAAATTATGTCCATTCAACGTTTTCGTTGTTACCAAGGTGGTTGCTAGGGACGCTGCTATCAATATTATTTCTGTTATGTTGTGTAACTGTTTAATGGTGTTATCTTTATTGCTACCCCCTTCCCCGTCAATTTATACTGTTGGTCCACAGCACAAATGTATTAGTTTAACAAAATCTGCATCTAAAATTGTGGCATTGATACGTTATTTTCCCCTGTGCAATTCTCCATTTACTCAACAACAACACATCATTATCCTTGTGTTTATTTATTTGTTTGATTAATAAACACAAGTTGGAGTCCGTCAGGACCGAGGGTCGGAGCAGCTCATAGTAGTTGCTTTTTAGAGAATTGTACACCCGGAAGTAAGTATTCTCTCCGCTTCGCTTGACAAACCCCGTCCTCAAGCTGTGTGATTGGATGTTTGAGTGTGCTCCGAGGGTTACACCGAGCGTCGAACAGCACTTGAAATGGGATGGAACCACGGCAGACTGTCCAAAACTGGATTTGAACGGGTCCACCCCGTCCGCCCCTCCCCCACCCCGTCCCCAGAACTACACATGCTGGCTATTGTGTTTTGCAACATGCTCTATTGCACGTCTCTACTGGGAATTGTAGTTTTAAAAGACGTTTTCGGATTTTTCCCATAAGAAGTTGCCAGTATTAAACTGTGTACATCCCTGGAGGTTTAGGGGATAGGAACACTCCAATTTAAAACATATAATTAATAAATGGGTGAAAATTGCTTGTGCCCATAATGGGCAGCATTAATATATACCCACATGCCAGCTAAGGTCAGAAGAGCTATATAGCTCCAACACTGATGTCAATGAGGAGCTCGTTCCACCATTCACGCACTGACACTTTCCCTCAGCCACGACGCAGACTCTCTGCATCACATTAATGCACACAATGTACACAATATCTGGTCTTTTATTATTACTGCACATATTTTATTCCATTCTATTTCAATGTAAATACTGTTTTTTTTACTTTACTATATTTTTGTATTTTTTTTAATATTATTATATTTTTCCAAAAATAGTTGTGTTTTTTTATTTTTTATTTTTATGTATGCACCACGACACCAAGTCAAATTCCTCGTACGTATCAACCTACCTGGTAATAAAACTGATTCTGATTCTGATTTCGGAGCCAGGATAGTGTGTTTTTGGGGGTTACCTGGGTCCCACTCACAGTGGGAGCAGCAATCTGATTGGCTGATGCACGAGCTGGACGAGCTGGAGTTTAACCAAGGCCAGCACCGGTGTCTTGAATTGGATTATTGAATTAACTGGCAGCAGAGATGGCAAAAGTAAACACATCCTTTACTCAAGCAGAAGTACAGATACTCGTGTTTAAAAATACTCTGGTAGAAGTACTGACTAAACTTCTTTCCTCAAGTCAAAGTAAAGAGGGTTTGAAATGTGCTTCAGTAAAAAGTACCCATAACTAGCAGCTGTTTTAAAGAGTACCTGACCTCCCTTTATATTAATAGAACAATAATGTCATTGTTAGCTAATGAATGTTTCCATGCTGAACAACGGCAACATGACAACGTTTCCATTGGTCCCTCTTCTTTAGAGAAGACCAGGAAATTATGGATACACGGATCGTGTTCAAATCAATAGGCACGCAATGACTCTAAATAATAATGATCACGCCACCAAACACACATTCAGACTAAAGGAACCAGCCTGTTTGGAAAATGTGAGAAGTAGAAAGTACAGGTATTTGTGTTCAACATGTGAGAAGTAAAAAGTACAGGTATTTGTGTTCAACATGTGAGAAGTAGAAAGTACAGGTATTTGTGTTCAACATGTGAGAAGTAGAAAGTACAGGTATTTGTGTTCAACATGTAAGAAGTAGAAAGTACAGGTATTTGTGTTCAACATGTGAGAAGTAGAAAGTACAGGTATTTGAGTTCAAGATGTAAGAAGTAGAAAGTACAGGTATTTGTGTTCAACATGTAAGAAGTAGAAAGTACAGGTATTTGAGTTCAAGATGTAAGAAGTAGAACATACAGGTATTTGTGTTCAAAATGTAAGAAGTCAAAGTAAAAAGTTGTCAGAAAAATAAGTAGTGGTGTAAAGTACTGATACCAGAAAAAATAAGTTAAGTACAGAAACAAAGTATTTGTACTCCACTACTTCCCACCTCTGGCTGTCAGCCAGTGGAGGAGAGGAGCAGAGGAGTAGTGGGAGAACAGGAGGAGGTTGAAGACCAGTCTGGCTGCAGCATTCTGAATTAGCTGAAGCATTCTGATGGTGTTTAACAACTCTCTGTATTTTAGACCAATCACGACCAAGCCAAGTTTCAACAGACTCTACTATTCCTACCTTTTATTCTGAGACGCGTCATGTCAGTGAGGAAATAAACATGAATACAATTAGGAAAAGAAGCAACTTGTTTTCAGTCTGAAGAAACCTCTGTTCTTGTGAAACTGATTTAATCAGAAATGTTAGTTTGTTTATTATTTGACAGCATTGTAACATCTGTTTGCTCTTTTCTCATTAAATGTGATTGTTGCTGCTTTAATAATCTGAGTGACATCATTATTAATATGAATGAATAACTCTATTGAACATGCATGTTTTTATTTATTGAAGTAGTGCACACATTACTTTATCTTCTCCATTATATATTTTACTTTACTCTATATTATTATATTGTCTTAAACGTTTTAGCTGAATACTCAACTCTGATTGGTCAAATTCAAATTAGAAGTTTAAGAGGTTGTTAATACTCGATAACACACCGCTGCCAAGAAATCAGTATTTTAGATTGAGATTAAATCCTTTAGAGTTTATAAACGTGTGCATTTGATAATCCACGCTGAACAGCAATGGGTCGCCCTCTCTGTTTAGGTTTCTCCTGGGAAAGCTGGGTTTAACATTTACTCTTTATTTAAATACTTAGAAATCTCTTTCAAACATTTATTTTATTCCCTGATGAAGAGGTCTGTCAGGGAGTTAATTTAAACCAAATAACTCTGTATGTTTTATGTAATTATACAAGTTTAAAATTGAACGTAATAAATCTAATAAAAAATGCATTTAATTTTGGATCTGATAAATGATTCGCTGCTCAAACTCGCAGTTGGATTAAACATATTATTTATTTTCCCATCATGCACAAATAACAAATTAACAATTTATAATGACATAGAATCAATAAAACAGAGAAGGTTGAACTATAACCTGACATAAAGATCTGAATCTGGGTGAGATCATTTCAAATGTAAAGAATATATATATCTTATTTCATCCAAAGGAAGCAGTTCAGCATATTTGATGAACATGATGTTACCGGTACTTGGATAAAAGTGTGAGCTAAATGCACGTGTTTCAATTTAATAAAGGTTGACAGTATGATCAAAAAGTAGATTATCAAACTCAATAACAACAAGAATAAAAACATGTTTAGAATAAAGAGCCAGCAGGAGGACGGGTTCAGAGGTCAGTGAACGATCCCTTTAAGAGATGTTTATCTCTACCTGCTCTGATCCACTGTCACACACACCTTCAGCGGTAATATCTTCACTTCCTCCACAGTGAAAATGTATGGAAACATCTTCTCAGTGAAAGTGTGTGTGAAGGTGTGTATGTGTGTGTTAGTGTCAGGATCAGAGAACAACAACTTTCCTCTGTTCCAGTCCAGATCCACTCTGACCCTCTGGAGCTTCTTCTGCAGACTGAGAGGAGTGGATGGAGCTGATGGTGACTGTGCTGAGTATTTACCTTCATAGAAATCTATTCTCCATAATCCAGACTTCATGCTTCGCTTCCTCTGGGCAGACTCTGCTAACACACCAAGTACCCACAATGTACTGTCTGTAACCTGGACATCCCAGCTGTGAGTCCCTGAGTTAAAGCCCTCAGAGCCCAGGACAGAGCCGTAAGCATCAAACCTCTCTGGATTATCAGGAAGTTTCTGTCTCTCTCCTAGTCTCACACTGGTCAGATCTTCAGACAGGATGAGTCTTGGATGAGCAGTGTTTGGGTCCAGGATGAGAGGAGAGTAGGACACCATGTCCTTCATCTTGCTCCAGATGTGGAAGCTGAGGTTGCCCAGGTGTTTGGCCTGGTCTATCAGAGCTCCTGAGGGCAGCTGTGGAGCCTCCAGCAGGGGGCGCTGCAGCCTCTCCACTGCAGCCTTGTAGTTGTGCAGGAAGGAGACGTCTTCAGCTCTCAGCTCCTCCTCTGTGGCTCTGACTGTGTGTGAAAGAGCTGCTATCTCTCTGCTCACAGCCTCCATCTTCTCCTCCATCATCCTCCTCTTCTGCTCCTCTTCCTCCCTCAGTGCAGCCATCCTGGCCTCCTCTTCCTCTTCTAGAAACTGGTGAAGCTTCTTAAACTGCTCCTTAATCTGCGTCTCTGTGTGTTGAGCCTGGACCTTCATGTGACCTGCTATTTGATCACACTTCACTTTAACTTCTTCAAAGAGCTTCAGTTTCTCCTGAAAGGGCTGCAGAGCTTTCTGGAGCTCCTCTCTGAGATCATGAGCAGCTTCATCGATGGGTCTGATTCTGTGGTTTTTGTGTGTTTTTGAATCTCTGCAGATGTGACACACTGGCTGCTGATGGTCCAGACAGAAGAGTTTGAGTTTCTCAGAGTGCAGACTGCAGAGAGCCTCTGGAGATCTCTGATCTCTCTCCAGTAAGAAGGTCTCACACAGGTTCTTTAAAGCAAAGTTAAGAAAGAAGTCCTTTGAAGATTTTCTCCTACAAACTGGACACTCCTTTACTTCTTTCCCATCCCACCAGGTCTGCAGACAGGCTTTACAGAAGCTGTGGCAGCAGGACAGAAGAACAGGATCTCTAAAGACTTCCTGACAGACCGGACAGCAGAGATCTTCCTCTAACATGGAAGCCATGTTGTCTCTGAGTGAAGCTGAAACACAGCAGACAGGAGTATAAAGTCAGTCATGGCTCCCCTCCCCCTCCTCTAATGACTTCACTGAAATTCACTTTTGGCGCTTTTCCACTGCAGGACCTAGCACGGCTTAGCACGGTTCAGTTTGGCCCAGCTCGCTTTTTTTTGCTTTTCCACTAGGGGTAGTTCCGGCTCACAGGTACTTTTTAACTTTTTTTCTGGTCCTCGAAAATCGAGGTTCCTACCGAGCCAACAACCGAGCTGAATATGCTAAACTAGTGACGTAAACACTCTCGACTGCTGATTGGTCTGAGAGAATCCTAAAAATCGTTGCGCGAGATAGTCCCCAAGCGTTGCATAAGCACAATTTTTAAAACAGACAAACTACCGTTAAACAAATCCATAAAGAAATGGCAGCAACAAAAAAAAGACGCCGTGGTCGTTTGATGAGGTACAGACATTACTCCATCTCGTTGCGGATGAAAAAATACAGCGGGGGCTAGACGTCACAACAACGCGAAACGACGCCTGGACTCGGCAACGGCTGCAGGATGGTACGTTTTTGCTAACTCTCTGTTCTTTGCTTGAAAGCGTTGTGTCCCTATCTATTGTAAAGCTCATTTCTAACAAACATGCCTATTTTATCCTTACATTTATGTTCGACAACCCATGCTCTTATGGAGCCCCGAAGAACTACGGTTAGCACAGATAGCATTAGCAAGAGCTATTGTTTGCTAACACCATATGTACCATTGTTTACGTCCAGTTTTCTATAGTTAAGTAAGAAATAGGCATGGCAAAACGACTGGAATTGTGACTTTTTTTCAACTTTAGATCATCGTCAGTAAGTAAAATAAGCAATACCAATGTGTGGAAATGCTCTGTTACAAGTAAAGTAATGTACCAAAAGTAAAAGTAGTAAGAATCACTATTAATGTTGCAGCTAGTAAAATTGTGTGACATCCTATATATTCTTGTATAAGTATTTTTGCACTTTAAACTGGTCTCATAATTATTCATACTTATATTCATTTGTAATTATCCATTTACTTCATGACTTTATATTTGTACATACTGAAGGATTATTTGAATTATTTGAAGTATTAAAGTAACGGGGTATGACAGGAAAGTAAAATCTGGTATATTCATTTTGGTGTCACCTTATATATGTTCATGTGTGTTAAATTTGAAGGGACAAAGTATCTTTTCCCTCCCCCAATATATTGAGGTGAAGTCCTTGTGTATGGAGAGAGAGGTGAGAAGGGGACACCATATTTGGGAATAGTGCCAGACGCTGGAATGTTTCCCTCGTAAAAGAAGGGTGTGTTTACACAGGCTTGAAGCAGATGTGTGTGTGTGTTTTCATTGCAGTAAATAGATCTGCTACATGATTACTGGTCAACTATACCTCTGTTCTTATTCTTTCATGTGTGGGTACTAAATGGCTACAAACATTGTGGAGAAATTAGCTTAAACATCTTTTATTACTCTATAGGAAATGGAAGCAGTTTTATGACAGGGACGAGAGAGGTGGGGGAGGGACACATTCCGAAGAGGTTCAGCATGTCAATTGTCAGGGGAATCGACTTGTTTTCAATAGAGGTGTGTGGTTGGTTACTTTGTGTTAATAATAGCAGTATGTGTAAAGGAAGCTGGAAATATACAATGTGAAACCTTTTATTTGAAGTAAAGATGTGAACAATAGCTCAAACAAATGGAAGGGCTATAGGACTAATGAGGGGGTTCTCTGTATGGGGCCTGTGTGAAATTTGACTATTTGAAAAGCATCTCTAATACTGCTTAAGAGCATAGGTAATGTGTTCCTCGTTGTTATTGATATGAAAGTAATTAACATGTATTACGTATATTTAGCCAACTATAACAACTATATCTTAAAACATACTTTTAACTTGTGTGTGGCAGTCAGGAGGCGGGAAGATGGACTCAGGGACCAAGGGCCATAAAGGAGATGTGTGTGTGCTGGCTACAAGCTGCTGTGTCGCACTGATTGGGTGCGACAGGCCATGTGTTGGTCTCTGCCAATAAGATGACCTCTGGGGGAAAGCACGTACACCTCCTCCTGTGTTTTAGTATGAAAGACTGTGTTTTCCTTTGGTTCGCGCTCTTGTTTTTCACCGGCCGTTCCTGAGACCTGTCTCACACCGGGTAGAACCTGAGCCCGGAGTACTCTGCAGAGTGCTTCGTGATTTCTTTGTATTTGTATTTTGTATCGTTACTGTATATCATTAAAGCAGGATTATTGTTTCACTTGCATTCTGGTGTTTCTTAATCCCTTTATTTTCCCGAACTCACCCAGCTTATCAAACGACACGCGGAGACGAGGTTGGTTTTCAACATCTTCCAAATCTCCAACAAGTGGTGACCCGACGTGTCTGAGTGGGGTGTTTTCGGGGAAGAGACCACCAGCGGCAAGCGGACGAATGGTCCGGAGAAGAGGCCTAGAATAATCTCTGACAACTAAAACGAGGATCCTTCAATTGAAAGGTGAGCAGACAAGCCTGTTTCTATCGAAGGTCTGTAATTGGCTAAACTAAATTTTAGAGTTGTCAGAGACATATTCCGGTGTCATAGTTGTTGCGGTGGAATATACAAATACATATTTTAGATAGGTAGGAAAGTTATATAACATAAAAGTGAATCAACGAGGTATGTAAGACGAAGGTGAAAGGCCCCGTACTTTTTTAAGAAAGGAGACGGCTGAAGACTCGTTGGGGGACGTCCAGTGACCGTTTTCAGACGGCATCCAGGAGACGAATCTGAATAACAATTCTTAGGTTCATAGGAATCGAAGTTGAGTTATAAGTAAAATCCAAAGGAGAGTAACGCAACCTTCAAAAAGCAATTTTGAAGTGACCGGACCTCATTAATCCTTTGTTCTGTGGGGGTTGAATCTGTGAATATTTACTGGTAACAAGGACAGTAAGTCAGATCAATATATATGAAGTCTGTGAATATTGACTGGTAACAGAAACAGCCTAAGTCAGATGAATAGATACGAAGTCATAATGAAGGGAACATTTTAACGAGAGGAGCGTGAGTTGAGAGCTTACGAGGACAGTGGGTTCAAGCAAAAAAATTGAATAAAAGGATAGCAGAAGTGTTAATTGTTGAAAGAAGCCCCCCTTTTCCAAAGGAGAGGCTGAGAGCTACAGCGGGGGAGAGAGAAGGGGGTGTCAGTATTTGTCTGTGAGAGTTCCCCCCACCCTTTTTCCTCTCGAGAGCAGCAGCGGCCCGGAGGGTGTCTGCTTGCTTTTGTCTCTAGTGATCTGAAGTTGGACTGAAATACATAGAAAATTAACAGATCAAGGTGTGATTTGAAGTGGTAGATATATTGAAATTAATAAACAATGATTTGCTGTTATTTAAATATAGTCTTTGACAACTGATTGATACCGTTGCATTGCGTTGTGAATTTCATAGTATTTGTCATTAACTAAGGATTGTACTTAATTATACTTCAAGGAAAATTATGTTACATACAGTAACCTTAGGGGAAAGTAAAAAGAGATTTACTGAGAATATGAAGTACATTAAAGTTAAGGTTTTATTCAAATTAAATATGATAGGTGGATTTCTCCATCTAGAATACGACATGGAAAGAGGAACATTTGTTAGACATGAAATAACGAACTCATTGGAAGAAATATATATATTGAGAGGTTATATAGAGTTACTGCTATTCTGGAAAATGTCATATTGTTTTGTGAGTAACATGAAATAAGAATATATTTACTAGATATAAGAACAACAGGCTTATCTAGGTTAACAGAACATTGCTATTAACCAGTTTCAGCTGCAACTATCCTGTCTTTGTTCTAAAGAGAACGTACGTTGCATTTACAATTAATATTAAGAAATGTTCACAATTGATACCATTAAAGACCGTTTGGGATTAATAGGACGAGTTTGTCATAAACATTCGTGCTTAGATGGAATAAAAGTGTTGAGAGATGTTCTCAAAAAATGGGAGTTTTCACAATGCTTTTAGTTTTTATTGAAACAATTAAGTAATAAGGACAGAAAAATGTTCCGTGATGATTTATTTAGGTTTCAGCTTTAGTAATAATGAAGATTACATTTTGTAATAATTCCTTTAAGTGTTCCAAAATATATTCATGAACTGTAGTCAGATTACTTGTTTTAAATATATAGCGCTGGATACAGTTAGTTTTGTATTCTGTTACAAATCTAACCATGCTTGTAACACACAACTTAGATAAACAATTTGAAAAGAATAGAATAAGCAAGAAGATTAAAGATGAATCTATAGTGGTTAAGAAAAGTTTTTGTTTTGCCTATTAACTTAGAACTGAAGTAATGAAGAATAGGAAGACTGTTACCATTAATGGGTTTCACATTCACAAGTTTCAGCATTCCTGACCATATAGACACTCAGCTGTTTTATTTTGTCACCCGCTGGGGGAGAGATTTACATTGAGTTTTTCTCAGTAGCTGATTTGCTGTGATTACAGCAGCATTGGATAGTTGTGCGCCACCTTTGGGTTGTACTCTGAATCAGGGTGTTGGTGAAAAGTTGCTCATTGCAAACAGAAGAACTGTGCAAAGAACACATCTCAGAGGAGGGTTTCACAGTTTGCTTGTGCCTCGTTGTCAAGGCAACAGTGGTGTGAAGAGGTACTGCAGTTTTGGGGGATTTCTGCGGCACAGAGGACAACGTGTGTCTGCTGATTGTATCACATTGATCCAGAGGTCCCTTCCCCCTCAGGACATCCCAATGCCAGAGAGAGTTTCCTTGGAGCCCACTGACCAGGGCCGGTTCTAGCTTTTTGGGGGCCCTGCCACTGACTACAGCTGAAGAGGACCATGAATCATTGACTGTTCTCAATATGACAAGATCTTGAGACAGGCTGGTCTCAGTCTGTTCAGACTCTGAAGAAATCATGCAATGATTTTACAGCATAACTGTGCAAGAGTTTATCAGAAGGTGGTGTAGAACGATATGCTTAGTGTTTAGGAAGGGAGGCTGATTGTTTAATGATGGTCTGGAATGCTGAAAGGGTTAAGGTTTAATATCCTTGTTTGGCAAACAAGACATCTGATTATTAAGTCACACATGATAATCTTGATATAGTGACTAGCTATGGGTAAACGTGTGGACGTTATACCATTATTATCATGAACTAAAAATAAATAGGGAAATAGTATCTGGTTAAAGATGAATGGATTTCATATCCTAGAGAGGATTAGTTATATTGTGAATACTTCACAAGGTATTTACTAATGTATTTTGAAGAACACACAAGAACACAGGTCCAGTTTTGTTTTTTTCTAGATTACATTTTCCATTACCAAAACTGTTCAGCTTAGGTCTAGCTTTAGACTTTGATAGTAAAAGAGTATTTAGGCTTATTTTTGTATATCTGACATTTTTAAAATATGTTGGCTATTCACTAGATAGAAAGATGGCATTACTCTCTATTTGTTAAGAACATTTCTGAAGATTAAATATTTGTTTCATTCCTAATATTCCTATTTAGGATGTAATTTGAGAGTAACAAGGCTGATGCTGAAATTGGGAAATATGTTAGTGGTTTACATGATGTAAACAAAAAAAAGGTTTTGTGTGTTCAACCTCCAGTTAGATCTGAAACAGTAATAATGATTGATTTGGCCAAAGCTTAGTTTAACATCCTGATGTAACATTATGAGGTATGTTCACTTCTAAGGGTAAACAAATTGATAAAATGGATTATTATTATTATTGATTAATTTGGAATATTAATTCAAAAGGCCGTTTTCTGCAGGTTCACTTAAGAATGCCTTGCATGAACATTTGTCAGAACATTTGGTATTGTGTTTCCTAGGGGCGGTATATTAATAAAGTGTATTGATCATTTGTTTGTTAAACATCTGAAGAAAATGGTGCTGCGAACACGAGAAAAACTTTGTTGCATTGGTTGACATCAACACAATGATGTCACTAGTACAACTCCAGCTAGTAGAATATCAAAGTCTCTGCAGAGCACGACACATGGCCAATGAAACTGAGACCAAATGACCTTTGACCCTGACTGACAGTGTGACTTGAGAAAAGCACTATCAATGACTGACTCTGGGGCTGACCAAACTTGACTTTACAACCTGACAGTGTGGGTGTGAATGAATTTCTGCATGTGATCAGTGTAACTGCATGATTCTAAAACAATAACTAACCGAGCATGTCTTTGGACTAATACATTATTTTGGAGCTCCATGGGAAACACAGGTTTCCTACAATTCCACGCATTTGGAAAAATGCACATGTGACCCGTTTCTAATTCCCACAGGAGTTGGCGGTTTGCAAATGTAAAACTCAAACTAAAATCTAAAGATTCTGTTTCTTTTAGGACTGCCAGCTGGAAATGAACACTTATTTTCCCTGGAGTGTTTACTGTGAAAGATGATGGATATACTTTTGTGAATGATGTTTGGTATTTTCTTATAACCACTGGTTACCTGAAGGTTTTCTTCCCATACAGGATTTTATTACACATGTTTACATGTGTAAAAAGGGGGAGTGTGGGATATTTTCATTTAGGGACTGGAAGAAACCTGCCGCCCCAACTCAGATGTTCAATCTGACCATTGATTGACAGTTTTAGATTTAACCTGCTCCATATCTGGGGATAAGATAATGTTTGATTAATGTTGACATGTTTCTAATATTGATTGAGTTATAACAGGTAACACAGATGCAGAATCAGTGGCCAAGGGGCTACTGAGAGAGGTAATTCCAGGATGAGAATGAGAAGGTGAACTGTGATAATGAAAACAGTTTGGTAATATTTCAACAGGTATTAAAGTAACTGAGGTTTGAAATGTAGAAAGAACATATTACAGCTAAGTTAAAACATAGTAATGTAATGAGATAGAATTTAATTTAGACAACATCTTGTAACTAGCCTGGTAAAGAAGTAAAAGCCATAGACTGTTTAGATCATTATGGGGATGTACATTTAATTTAAAGTCATAATAGAAAGACATTTGATGACAGTATGTTGAATTTCTGTATTCATTTTTCAGCTTGATAATATCCAAGCAGTGACAGGTAGAAGCAGTCTCGCCTGGAAATTATTCACTTTGTCAGTATCATGATTTTAGTTGTTTTTAATCCATAACATTAGTGTGTTTCTTTACCAGAGACGTTAGCAGTTCATATTATATTTAGATTTTAAATGGGATCTCAAGGATTTCATTTATAATAACACAGATGCTTGTCAGGAATTCAGAGCTATTGAGATATGTTATTTAGTTCACCTGAAGATGTTGGGGTTTAGTTTGTTGACACAGGCCAAGTATTAGAATTCTGAAGCGGCCTACCAGTGGTGGGTCAAACACCTGAGGGCCCAGAAGCACTGAGCGTAGACTTGAGGGGTGGGTATCAGATTTCTCCACACAGGTTGCTGACGCCAAAAGGGGGACCCGAGGAGCAGGAGGCCGACACAGCGGAGTTCGTCTGGCTGAAGGTCGTCAGGCCTACGTGACTCAACCCCAGGTTCTCCGGCCTCTACAGAGTGACCCAGAGGACATCTCATGCCGTCCGCCGAGGAGCAAAGGGGGACATCTGGTACTACTGGAGCCAGTGTGCGGCGAGGAACACTCCGGCTAGGACCTTGGAGGACATCAGGATGGACCTGGCTATCGTCAACGCGGACATCCCTACAGCAGACGACTTGGAAGCAGGCATCAGCGGACTGGAGGAGAAGGACCTCGCGGACATCCCGACAGCAGACGACTTGGAAGGAGGCGTCAGCGGGCTGGGGGACTTCTCGAGGCAGCAGAGGAGTCTACTTCTCTCTGATCAGATTCATCAGTTCCACCTTTGAAGGAAAGGCCGCATCTCCCCCTCCCTATCAGCTGCCCTTGTTGGCGTATTCCGCTGAGGGGGGGGGCCCTGATGATTCAACAACACGCAAGGATGCTGCCGTCTGGCACTCAGGCTCTCACTCTGATAGTTTCTTCACTGTCATTGGAGGTTGTTTTCTGTTCTCAAAGGTTTAATGAAGGGGGACAGACACAGTATCAAAGAATGACAGTAGTTTGTTTCAAATGTCTTATGTGTGTTGGTCTCGTTAATGCGAGACCAAAAGGGGGAATTGAAGGATTATTTGAATTATTTGAAGTATTAAAGTAACGGGGTATGACAGGAAAGTAAAATCTGGTATATTCATTTTGGTGTCACCTTATATATGTTCATGTGTGTTAAATTTGAAGGGACAAAGTATCTTTTCCCTCCCCCAATATATTGAGGTGAAGTCCTTGTGTATGGAGAGAGAGGTGAGAAGGGGACACCATATTTGGGAATAGTGCCAGACGCTGGAATGTTTCCCTCGTAAAAGAAGGGTGTGTTTACACAGGCTTGAAGCAGATGTGTGTGTGTGTTTTCATTGCAGTAAATAGATCTGCTACATGATTACTGGTCAACTATACCTCTGTTCTTATTCTTTCATGTGTGGGTACTAAATGGCTACAAACATTGTGGAGAAATTAGCTTAAACATCTTTTATTACTCTATATGAAATGGAAGCAGTTTTATGACAGGGACGAGAGAGGTGGGGGAGGGGACACATTCCGAGGAGTTTCAGCATGTCAATTGTCAGGGGAATCGACTTGTTTTCAATAGAGGTGTGTGGTTGGTTACTTTGTGTTAATAATAGCAGTATGTGTAAAGGAAGCTGGAAATATACAATGTGAAACCTTTTATTTGAAGTAAAGATGTGAACAATAGCTCAAACAAATGGAGGGGCTATAGGACTAATAAGGGTGTTCTCTGTATTAGGCCTGTGTGAAATTTGACTATTTGAAAAGCATCTCTAATACTGCTTAAGAGCATAGGTAATGTGTTCCTCGTTGTTATTGATATGAAAGTAATTAACATGTATTACGTATATTTAGCCAACTATAACAACTATATCTTAAAACATACTTTTAACTTGTGTGTGGCAGTCAGGAGGCGGGAAGATGGACTCAGGGACCAAGGGCCATAAAGGAGATGTGTGTGTGCTGGCTACAAGCTGCTGTGTCGCACTGATTGGGTGCGACAGGCCATGTGTTGGTCTCTGCCAATAAGATGACCTCTGGGGGAAAGCACGTACACCTCCTCCTCCTGTGTTTTAGTATGAAAGACTGTGTTTTCCTTTGGTTCGCGCTCTTGTTTTTCACCGGCCGTTCCTGAGACCTGTCTCACACGGGTGGTAGAACCTGAGCCCGGAGTACTCTGCAGAGTGCTTCGTGATTTCTTTGTATTTGTATCGTTACTGTATATCATTAAAGCAGGATTATTGTTTAACTTGTATTCTGGTGTTTCTTAATCCCTCCCTTTTCCCGAATTCACCCAGCTTAGCAAACGACACGCGGAGACGAGGTTGGTTTTAAACATCCTCCAAATCTCCAACAATACTCATACATATATTTACAGGCTGGACATAATGTAATTCACTTTCACAATCATTGTAAACATCTAGGGCCAGAACCGTCTTTAGTTCATCCTTACCGTTGTTCTGTTTATACTTATATATTTTATTCTTATATCCTTACGTGACCTGTACCTGTCCTGTGTGTTTCATTCTTATTGCTGTTGCTGCTATGACACATGAATTTCCCTACGGTGATTTAAAAAAAAAAAATCAATCTTCCAGGCAAGAGGAAACAAGGAGAGGAGCACCTCACAGTCCTGAGGGAGATGCACAGTGCAGATCTGGCCCAGCAGGAACGCTTGTATTTATGTTTATAGTTTGCTTTGTTATTTGCACTTGTTTGATGATTAAACTGTTTGTTTGTAACAAGTATTTGTATCGTGATTTCCTCTGTGTTAAAGGTGGGGTAGGTAATTTTGGAGAAACCAGCTCGAGTGCGCTAGAATTTGAAAATACACAGCCGGAACAAATCTGCCACTTCCTTACAGAGCCCCTCCTCCAACACACACGAACGCGCACATGACCAATGAGGGCACGAGGTAAGTTTGTGCACAGATGGAAGGCTGACAGGCAGGTAGGCCATCCAGTTACTTTAGCCGGGCCGGCTCAGATGATTGGTCGTGCTTGTTAGAGCACCACGGCTTCCACAGATGAAATTTTTTTAATGTATTTTTTGTCAAAGCACTTCAGATATTCATTGCTATCGGGATGTTGAGAGCATTCCATGGAATATAACAAAGTGTATCTCGAGCCGGTTTCTCAAACTTACCTACCCCACCTTTTAACAGTAGATCTAAACAAACAAAACAGACCTTAATTTATTAGAAAGATTTTCTTTTCATGATCTGTTATTTTCTCAAATGTTCTTATTATGGGGCAGTATACAGGTGCTTGAAATTCAAATATTTACGAAATAGTCAATTCTGATCATATATATTTTTTTAATTGTTTGACAAACACATGTATATACATGTTGTATGATTGCCCAAACTCTCCTGTTATTTTTCTTCTGTATTTCGTCTTGCTATACGCAGCCTTTTCCGAAACAAAGTTTGCCTCCTGTAATGTTGTGACATACTCTTTGAGTTGTCTATAATAAAGCACGATACACATACAAAAGGACAACACTATACCTCCTTGCTGTGATAAAAAGCCACATACCAAGAACCAAATAAACGATCGCCCCGCCTACACTGCGTCGTTAACTACCCCAGTTACTAACTGTAATGGAAACGCAGCTTAAAGGTCCCATGTCATGTTTTTCTGGTTATAACCCGTCTCCTTGTGTGTTATGTAGCTTTGTCTGCATGTAAACGGTCTGCAGAGTCACAAACCCTCAAAGTGCACCCTGTAGCGAGTAAAACTCTAACACTTTCTTTTTCCATTTCTTTCTTTCTGGGTACAGTGACGTCACCATATCCAAATGGAGCAATCCGTGGAGCTCCTCACACAGCAGGATCCCTTGCAACACTATCGAACGCAGTGCGGGGACCTTTAGCGTCGAGCATAAAGCTACCTGAACGTTGGTCATAGACGAGTTGGGATCGCGGAGAAACACTCACTCAGCCTTGTCTTTTCTCAGCCGCGCTACTGCGCGGAGTTTCGCCGGCACATACACTGACTGCCTTATCTTTTCTCAGGCTGTGAGTGTTTGGCGAACAGCCAGGCTGTGAGTGTGTGTGCGCTCAGGCTGAGTCTCACAGACCCCACGCAGCAACCAGGAAACGAGACCAGTAATCCAGCTCACACTGTCCGCTCCTCGAGCCTCAAAGGGCGGAGCAGCGAGCCCCGCAACGTCCCGCCAACACGGCACCCAGACCCCACGCAGCATTCTCATCTGTTTGTCATTACTGGTGTCATTTTCTGGCTGCTAACGCTATTGTAACACATAATCACTGATGTTCCGCTGTAACGGTGGTGGACTCATCAGAACAGAGTGGGCGAGCTGACCAATCAGAGCATAGTGGGCTCATAGGGAGGGAGGGGGGGCAGGAGCTCCAACAAGCCGTTTAGGACAGAGAGTGAATACACATACTATACAGAGATGCTGGATGAGAAACCAATGTGAGTTTGGAACATTGAACAATGTAAATCTGTTCTAGTAGACCTCAACAATGGAATTATGATCAGTAGAAATGGCCATGACATGGGACCTTTAAAGTGAGCATGGCCTACCAAGGCCAAACCCTGCCAAGCCGTGCTAGGTCCTGCAGTGGAAAAGCGCCATTTGAGTATTGTTTGGAGTCAGACTCACCTTCAGGGGGTGGAGGGTCCACAGGTTGAAGCAGCAGTGTTGTAGTTTCCACTTTTCTCTCCTGTAGCTGAACTCAGAGGAAGTTGTTGGTTTGGTCTGAAGGTGAATCTGATCGTCTGTTTTTCAGTCCGTCTGTCTCTCTGCAGTGAGGGAGAATAACAAACTGTTTCCTAGTTTATCTCAGGTGTGTCAGGTGAGGGAGGAGCTCTGTCACGCCTCCTCTGCTGAACGCTGTCTCCTCTCATGTAACTCAGGGAGTGTCTCAGCCTGTTTTTCAGGTTTCAGGCTCGAAAATGACATTCCCAGAACAAATGACCATATCTTCCCTTCTAAAAGGGTTAAATTAATAATCTTTTTTCTCAAAGTAATGATAAACCTGTGAGTTGGATGTAGAAAAGTCAGAATCAATATAGATGTTTTTTATTTTAAAGAAAATTCAGATTGAACACAGTAAAAAACTGTAAATTATAGTGTCCGTTCAAAACATATTTTGTACTTATAGTGAAAACCAGTGGCAAGCCGTGAGCTTTATAACTAGGCCCTCTGACCCCCACCCCTTCCCTCGAAATGAAGGGGAAAAAATAGTTATTACGTCACAGCGTATACTTCAGCGGAATATCAAAACAACGGCCTGGGGAGCAAAACGCATCAATGAAAGCGACCCTCTAACACACAAAACAACACCTGTGAACCCAATTTGTGTTTTTTGAAATTGAAAATGATGTTGCATTGTGTTTGTTACTTTCGTTGCAGTTTTATGTCTTAAGTGTAATTTTGCATGCTTTTATTTTGAAGGCGAGTTCACGCTGTTGTCAGGAAGTTGTTGTTGCTTTGGAAACAAGAAAAAAGTTTCACAGCGGGCGGAACTTGTCATAAAGTCCGCGATAATAAAACCCACCCATTTAGAGGGAAGATATGATTGGCCTGACCTTTCACAAAGCCACGCCCCCCTTGGTTACTGTTGCTAGTCCGACAAGCTGAGAGCCAGATGCGTTAAACAAAGCCATAATGGAGGGTCTCCGTAACGTCGGAGTCGCCTTAACAGACTCATTTTGGAGCAATAACGCAGCAATATCCTCCCGGTCCCGACAACAGGGGCTACAATACGCTATGGAGGGTTATATCCACAGTATAAACATTAGAAAAGAGGGAGGCACAACATCAATAGAGGCAC
Organism: Notothenia rossii; assembly: GCF_949606895.1. Classification (NCBI taxonomy): domain Eukaryota; kingdom Metazoa; phylum Chordata; class Actinopteri; order Perciformes; family Nototheniidae; genus Notothenia; species Notothenia rossii. The sequence goes on from NC_136910.1 coordinate 55,300,791, forward strand.
TTGCATACAGGTCGCAGTGCAAGAGTGAAAAACCATATGAGCTGTATGTCAAATTCGACGGAATTATTATTATTATTTTGGAATAAAACAATACAATCACAAGAGGCATTAGATGTTGTAGTTTGTCTCAAGTTAACTACCGTTTCCTTGGTGGCTTTCTGCATCCACCTTGTTGTTCCTTTGTGGGGGTCGGGGTGCCCACTTGTGCAGCAGGATTAGGGAAGTCGGCAGTAGGCTTTCCATTAACAAAATGCTACAAAGATTAAAGCAAAATATAAATGAATGATTGCCTGTTGGCTTTCTTGTTTGTACTTTGACCACAGACTAATAACGGAGCTCAGCTGTTCAGACATTATTATGCATCAAGTGATATACATGGTCAAAACGGCCTATAAGCACACAGCTTACAGCTGTAGTCGTGTGACTTTAGCTAACGTTCGTTAGTGAAATTAGTTAATTAAATTAGTTAGTTAATTTGTGAATGTAATCTTTGCTAGCTAGCTAGCTACGTTAGCACGTATTTACCTTCGAGCAAACGTATTTGTGTTTGTTGATATTCGCCATATTCAGCTGGGCATGGGGCCTGCCGCATTTCTTTATCCACTGGCGGCAGGCGCGCCGGATTCATTTTAGAATTGGGGGGGCCAAAAAAAGTGCGTGTGTATGGCCCAATCCCAAACTACGCCCTAGACACTCCCCCTCCATGACGGAGTGAACTCCGTGGAGTGACACATGAGGCTCCCTCCTGTCAGATGGAGGGAGTAAATACAGCGGCAAGCTTTGGGACAAACTCCCCTCTCTCCGGCAGAAACAGGAAATGCCGTAACGGCTACAACGGTTTCAAATCAGCATCTCTTTGACAAAAAATGTAAATGAATAACTCAAATAAAACTCCAAACATCTTTAATTGTGTTACTTTTTTGTAAAGCTCTTAGTTTTAAACCTGATGTTTATAAGCTTCTTAGTGTTTGCAACAGTCTGTAAATATACACAATTTTATAATAAAATGCACACATTCACCTTTTTCTAGACTAAACACAGGTATGATCCTAAGTAAAAAAAAAATGAGGTTATCATGAGGTTGTTAACATCGCAATTTATCACTATCGTTTAGTGGTTTTGCAAAGAATTAACCACTCTCTGTTTTAGTACCATTCTGCGTTGAAGTACCTTCTCTTTGCCCAAATAATCTACTAGCGGTCTCCTTTTTTCTGATAGTTAGCTGTACAGCTTTAACCGCCTCAATGTCCCGACAGCAAACCTCCATGCAGTTGGAACCAGCCTTTTTCGGTTCAACAACGGCGGCGGTGGGGTCGGCGGCGGTTTTGACAGTTTCTGCGGCCGCAGACTAGAGCTGCTGCTTTTGGGTTCATCTGGCTTCGCTGTTTGAAGAAGGTCCAGCCTCCGGAGATGTGGTAGTCAGGGATGTGACCTTCCAGTTGTTAAATTTAAGTTTAGATTGACCGTATTTAGTTTTCTTCTGCGCTGGTTCTTCTGACATGTTTGCAAGTGTATATATTCTTTATATCTCTAGGTTAACGGCTGACACACACAGCAGAACAACGTAACAAATAAAGTAAACAACGTAACAAATAAACAAATCTAAGCTTTTTTATTGGTTGTAATTTACATGGATACATTTGAATGGTGTGACAATGTCCTATTTGATTGGGTTAAAATTTACATATTCTTCCTGTTATGTCTGCCTGCTTTATTTTACCTAATGCAAAGTGACCTGCTCCATCGAAATCGTTCGCATTGACCCGAAGACACATTTTGATTCCTAGCTTTCTAATGAGATCAGGATTGTTTTTGTACTCCAAATATTAAGCAAAATATGTCACATTATATAATGACTGTTACAGAGTCATCGTTTTGAGAAAAAGGCCTTTAAAGTGTTTCTCTTCTCTGGAATCCATCGATCTGATTGATTATTAGCGGAGCAAATGATCAAAAATACTACGGAGGGAAGATATTTTCGTTTGGATTACTGCACTCACGGGAAACACCGGCTGTTGTTATGCCTGTTGTGACGTTAAATTACTCAGTTCTCCGCTTGTAATTATGCCATTACAAACTTCAAACCTGTATTTGCATTTGCCGAAACAAGTTTAATATTCTGAAAGCCAAGACTTTGTTTATTTGAAATCAGATGAAAACGAACTGTAACGGACCCTGCCGTGTTATCTATGATTACTATGCCTTACATTCATAATTTCAGCGGGAGGGAGGGGGAGCGGCGCTGCGGAAGAGCAGAGTGGCGAGTGAGAGCTGTCATCTTCCCTTTACAAGCTTCAAACATGCCTGAAGATAGTGAGACTGAATATAACAATCAAAAATAACAAAATGTACACAGCTAGATCAGATCGCGTTTTAGATGCGACTTTAGAGTAGAGGGGAATTATTGAAACGGGATTTGTACAGTTTTCCGCGGCATCTGCTGCTGCGAAAATGTGGGGCAGGGCTGAAAAGTGGGGGGGCCAATGGCCCCCTGGCCCCCCTGCTTCCGGCGCCCTTGACTGGCGGCATCTCTCCTCTCGGGTTTTGGGTTTAGGAAACGGGTAAAAATATCACCCCCCCTCCCTCTAAGCTTATGGGATATCTGCTATCCGATTTTCAAAGACCATAAGCACAACGCTTCACCATTTTCGCAATGAATTTGAACGCTATACGTCTACACTACAGGCATCAAAAAATGCTTTCAACGCTTCGCCCATTCACTTGAATGGGGTGACGTAGAAGATTTTTAATCTTTGCCGAACTGCATTGTGGGGAGCATGGCATGGCTTTGCAAGCACACGAGCATCTATCGGCATCAAAAGTTGAACAATGTTCAACTTTTGAGGCTCGATGCTTGGCATCAGCCAATCAAATCCCGTTTATGCAAATCCCGCCAGTGCAAGCGCAGCCAATCAAACCGCGTGCAAGCTGGGAGAGCCAGACCGCAGTTCATTTCCTCATATTCCAAACGAGATATTACGGTAGCAAATCACCCGGTTCTTTACGACCGGAACTATTTACAGGGATACAAACCGGAGGAACCAGGCATGGAGGGAGGTGGCAGAGACAGTGGGTGAAACTGATAGTTTTTTCACCTGTTTGGAGAGTTTATATCCAGTTTACTTCGTTTTAACATTGCTATTGCTTTGTATGTCGGGGGCGGGAGATTCATGTGATTGGTTGCTCGCAAAAATCGCCAAGCTTCAGACACGCCCAGCTTCAAGATTTGTTCATGCCTGTAGTGTAGACGGGCCGGACTTCCACAGGGAGCCGCGCACGTGATCGAATATGATTGGACAACGGGCATTTAGGGGCGTGGCTTTGCGAAAGGTCAATCGTACTGTCATTTGACATTACTCTCTCGTTCAGTTACCGGGCCCTCTGTGAATCGCAGAGAGGGCCAGACGAGCTTCTTTCATGTAACCCTTCACATTCAAACAGAGACTGAACAGGCAGATTCGAAGGATTTATTTCTTTGGAAATTAAATTGTAAATACAATTAAATCAAGTTTTTTTCGGTAAAACTAAGGAAAAATATAACAAAAATAATATTTTAAAAATATATATTTTAAAAAAATAATATATTTTTGTAATGTTTTTAAATATTATTTTTTAGAATATCTTAGGCCCTCACAGAGGGCCTAGAGGGCGCTGACGGCTCGCCACTGGGGAAAACTAACCTTGGATGATGGGTTAGTAGACTAAAAGCTTTAGGAATCCAAAGTACAACATATAATAAGTACCCTGTATCAAGATTGATGCAAAACAAGTTATATTTGACCTTTTTAGACAGATTTAGCAAAAAAAAACTCTTCTGGGGCCATTTGGGTGGATTTTCCTTATCTCTGGCCCCCCTTGCTCGATTTTGACATGTGACATCTCTTTCTGACCGTTAGAGCCAAAAGAATCGAAGCGAAATTGTCCCGCACACAATCATGTTAAAAAAACAGATGCGTCTTCGCACATTCAATCTTCCTACAGAGCGTAGGAATGGCCTGCTCTACTCTTTGAAAACGGAATTGCAGTTTTATTGCTTATAGATTATCAGAACATTTCAAAGGGGACACAGCCACATTGGATATTAACCTATGGATTAACTACATCATCGTTGTTATCGTTTTAATGTCATTGAAGACCAGTTTTGACCAGACAAAACCAAGGTAAGCCATGTTAGCGTTGTAGGCTACCTAGCGCCACATGTTTTGATGTAAGTTTTTGTTGATAACGTCGCGAGTTTGTATCTGTCAGTGTTGAGGTGGGCACCGTTAGATTCTGTGTCTTTATGATCATAAACAATGTGTTGGATGTGCAGCTAGGATAAGTAATAAGGTAGCTAGGAGCGATTTTTGGTGCAGTAATAGGTTAGCATTTTTCGCTCGGGGCTAATTCAGAGGCTCACTGTTAGCATTGTGTGTTTTTTTTGAAAAAAAATAAATGAAAAAGATCAGTTAAATGAGTTTTTTCCCATTATATGGATATAAAATATTCATAGTTTATTAAATATTAAGGTTCCTTAGACGTTGTTTCCTGCAAATGACGCGATTTCCGCCCCGGAACCGGGTCCGTGGGGCTTAAGAGGTTATTGCTGGAATAAAGGTTATAGTGGGTGAGTGAAATTATTAACTAAGATATTGTTAAAGAGGTGAAGTAGGCTCCCATAGTGTGAAGGTTTCACAAACCAAACTCAAATATCTGTCAAGTATATGGCATCAGTTTAAAACATTGAACCCTTTTACAGTATCTTTCAGAACCTGTCACCACTCCATCAACAAATTATCCTGGACTTCATCACAATGGCAGATTTCATAATTATGTTATTCATACTAACACATAATCAGTCACGTAAAGACAACCATTCATTTAGAAAATTAGCTATCGTTATGCTATAGACATTATACATGCAACAAATTATGTTTAGTTATTAACTATTATTTACTTTAATTATTGGCAGAAATACATCCGTGCACAAACAGGACCTATACACATGCACTAATGGAGAGGTGTCAGATGGGAGTAGTTGGGTTTGGTGCATATGAGGCGAGCTGGCACCTCTCCAGCTACATTAGATTAGATCAAACTTTATTGTCATTGCACAGAGTACAACGAAATGCAGTTTGCATCCAACTAGAAAGGTCACAGTAAAGTGCATGAGGTTAAAATAAATTCACATATCAGATCAATTTTCACTCTATTTATGCTTCAAGTCGTAGCCATATACCATATACATTGGGGGACACACATCCCCCCCAATATTCAGATACGCTCAAAATGCTTTTTGGGCGGGTGTCTGGGAGGAAGTTGGGGGTCTTTGGATTTTTGATTGAGCGGCAAGCAGCTAGTGCAAGTCGTGACTGTAAAACAAAAGGGAAATAAAGTGTTCCTGTTTCTACTGAAATTGCGTGGCACAGACCTTTCTATGTATTTAAATGCTTTAATATGATTATGGTTATAGTTGTACTTTATTCATTAACAGGTTTTAAAGTATCCCATGTGTTAGTGAATTTTGTAATATGTTCCTTTAGAATGGCAGGAAATTAGTATTCAAATTTTGATTTAATTTTTGGTCACCCCCAATGTTGACTCCATGGCTACGGCCCTGCAATTTCAACCCAGTCTCACAAAAAACGTGTAATAACTACGTTGGTCCACAACGTAGGACGTAGTATTTCTACAAAAACACCTCTGAAATTGTAGGATCCCTACGTTTTTTTCCACCATTCATTCCAATGGCTGGCGTCTATGTCACGTGATCTTCAAATTTCTCCCTGCAGAAAAAAAAACATGGCCGACCTTCGTTTTATTCCCGGTGGAAAATGCCTATTTTAAGGGTTAGTTTGGCCATTAAAATGCGTTTTGATGTCATTTGATGCGAGAAATATGCGTTTTTATTTCAGATTATGTGTGCAGTAGATGTACATGATCTTTAGTTTGCTAGTTATTACGAAGATTACTTCAGGAAATTGTGTCCATTCAACGTTTTCGTTGTTACCAAGGTGGTTGCTAGGGACGCTGCTATCAATATTATTTCTGTTATGTTGTGTAACTGTTTAATGGTGTTATCTTTATTGCTACCCCCTTCCCCGTCAATTTATAGTGTTGGTCCACAGCGCAAACGTATTAGTTTAACAAAATCCGCATCTAAAATTGTGGCATAGATACGTTATTTTCCCCTGTGCAATTCTCCATTTACTCAACAACACATCATTATCCTTGTGTTTATTTATTTGTTTGATTAATAAACACAAGTTGGAGTCCGTCAGGACCGAGGGTCGAAGCAGCTCATAGTAGTTGCTTTTTAGAGAATTGTACACCCGGAAGTAAGTATTCTCTCCGCTTCGCTTGACAAACCCCGTCCTCAAGCTGTGTGATTGGATGTTTGAGTGTGCTCCGAGGGTTACACCGAGCGTCGAACAGCACTTGAAATGGGATGGAACCACGGCAGACTGTCCAAAACTGGATTTGAACGGGTCCACCCCGTCCGCCCCTCCCCCACCCCGTCCCCAGAACTACACATGCTGGCTATTGTGTTTTGCAACATGCTCTATGGCACGTCTCTACTGGGAATTGTAGTTTTAAAAGACGTTTTCGGATTTTTCCCATAAGAAGTTGCCAGTATTAAACTGTGTACATCCCTGGAGGTTTAGGGGATAGGAACACTCCAATTTAAAACATATAATTAATAAATGGGTGAAAATTGCTTGTGCCCATAATGGGCAGCATTAATATATACCCACATGCCAGCTAAGGTCAGAAGAGCTATATAGCTCCAACACTGATGTCAATGAGGAGCTCGTTCCACCATTCATGCACTGACACTTTCCCTCAGCCACGACGCAGACTCTCTGCATCACATTAATGCACACAATGTACACAATATCTGGTCTTTTATTATTACTGGACATATTTTATTCCATTCTATTTCAATGTAAATACTGTTTTTTTTACTTTACTATATTTTTGTATTTTTTTTAATGTTATTATATTTTTCATAAAATAGTTGTGTTTTTTTATTTTTGGTTTTTATGTATGCACCACGACACCAAGTCAAATTCCTCGTACGTATCAACCTACCTGGTAATAAAACTGATTCTGATTCTGATTTCGGAGCCAGGATAGTGTGTTTTTGGGGTTTACCTGGGTCACACTCACAGTGGGAGCAGCAATCTGATTGGCTGATGCACGAGCTGGACGAGCTGGAGTTTAACCAAGGCCAGCACCGGTGTCTTGAATTGGATTATTGAATTAACTGGCAGCAGAGATGGCAAAAGTAAACACATCCTTTACTCAAGCAGAAGTACAGATACTCGTGTTTAAAAATACTCTGGTAGAAGTACTGACTAAACTTCTTTACTCAAGTCAAAGTAAAGAGGCTTTGAAATGTACCTCAGTAAAAAGTACCCATAACTAGCAGCTGTTTTAAAGAGTACCTGACCTCCCTTTATATTAATAGAACAATAATGTCATTGTTAGCTAATGAATGTTTCCATGCTGAACAACGGCAACATGACAACGTTTCCATTGGTCCCTCTTCTTTAGAGAAGACCAGGAAATTATGGAAACACGGATCGTGTTCAAATCAATAGGCACGCAATGACTCTAAATAATAATGATCACGCCACCAAACACACATTCAGACTAAAGGAACCAGCCTGTTTGGAAAATGAGAGAAGTAGAAAGTACAGATATTTGTGTTCAACATGTAAGAAGTAGAAAGTACAGGTATTTGTGTTCAACATGTAAGAAGTAGAAAGTACAGGTATTTGTGTTCAACATGTAAGAAGTAGAAAGTACAGGTATTTGTGTTCAACATGTAAGAAGTAGAACGTACAGGTATTTGTGTTCAACATGTAAGAAGTAGAAAGTACAGGTATTTGTGTTCAACATGTAAGAAGTAGAAAGTACAGGTATTTGTGTTCAACATGTAAGAAGTAGAACATACAGGTATTTGAGTTCAAAATGTAAGAAGTCAAAGTAAAAAGTTGTCCGAAAAATAAGTAGTGGTGTAAAGTACTGATACCAGAAAAAATAAGTTAAGTACAGAAACAAAGTATTTGTACTCCACTACTTTCCACCTCTGGCCGTCAGCCAGTGGAGGAGAGGAGCAGAGGAGTAGTGGGAGAACAGGAGGAGGTTGAAGACCAGTCTAGCTGCAGCATTCTGAATTAGCTGAAGCATTCTGATGGTGTTTAACAACTCTCTGTATTTTAGACCAATCACGACCAAGCCAAGTTTCAACAGACTCTACTATTCCTACTTTTTATTCTGAGACGCGTCATGTCAGTGAGGAAATAAACATGAATACAATGAGGAGAAGAAGCAACTTGTTTTCAGTCTGAAGAAACCTCTGTTCTTGTGAAACTGATTTAATCAGAAATGTTAGTTTGTTTATTATTTGACAGCATTGTAACATCTGTTTGCTCTTTTCTCATTAAATGGGATTGTTGCTGCTTTAATAATCTGAGTGACATCATTATTAATATGAATGAATAACTCTATTGTAACATACATGTTTTTATATATTGAAGTAGTGCACACATTACTTTATCTTCTCCATTATATATTTTACTTTACTATATATTATTATTGTATTAAACGTCTTAGCTGAATACTCAACTCTGATTGGTCAAATTAGAAGTTTAAGAGGTTGTTAATACTCGATAACACACCGCTGCCAAGAAATCAGTATTTTAGATTGAGATTAAATCCTTTAGAGTTTATAAACGTGTGCATTTGATAATCCACGCTGAACAGCAATGGGTCGCCCTCTCTGTTTAGGTTTCTCCTGGGAAAGCTGGGTTTAACATTTACTCTGTATTTAAATACTTAGAAATCTCTTTCAAACATTTATTTTATTCCCTGACGAAGAGGTCTGTCATGCAGTTCATTTAAACCCAGTAACTCTGTATTTTTTATATGATTATACAAGTTTAAAATTGAACGTAATAAATCTAATAAAAAATGCATTTAATTTTCGATCTGATAAATGATTCGCTGCTCAAACTCGCAGTTGGATTAAACATATTATTTATTTTCCCATCATTCACAAATAACAAATTAACAATTTATAACGACATAGAATCAATAAAACAGAGAAGGTTGAACTATAACCTGACATAAAGATCTGAATCTGGGTGAGATCATTTCAAATGTAAAGAATATATATCTCTTATTTCCTCTAAAGGAAGCAGTTCAGCATATTTGATGAACTTGATGTTACTTGGATAAAAGTGTGAGCTAAATGCACGTGTTTCAATTTAATAAAGGTTGACAGTATGATCAAAAAGCAGATTATCAAACTCAATAACAACAAGAATAAAAACATGTTTAGAATAAAGAGCCAGCAGGAGGACGGGTTCAGAGGTCAGTGAACGATCCCTTTAAGAGATGTTTATCTCTACCTGCTCTGATCCACTGTCACACACACCTTCAGCGGTAATATCTTCACTTCACCCACAGTGTAAATGTATGGAAACATCTTCTCAGTGAAAGTGTGTGTGAAGGTGTGTATGTGTGTGTTAGTGTCAGGATCAGAGAACGACAACTTTCCTCTGTTCCAGTCCAGATCCACTCTGACCCTCTGGAGCTTCTTCTTCAGGCTGAGAGGAGTGGGTGGAGCTGATGGTGACTGTACTGAGTATTTACCTTCAAAGAAATCTATTCTCCAGAATCCAGACCGTATGTCTCCCTTCCTCTGGGCAGACTCTGCTGACACACCAAGTACCCAGCGTGTACAGTCTGTAACCTGGACATCCCAGCTGTGAGTCCCTGAGTTAAAGCCCTCAGAGCCCAGGACACGCCAGTATTTATCAGACCTCTCTGGATTATCAGGAAGTTCCTGTCTCCCTCCTCCTCGTCTCACACTGGTCAGATCTTCAGACAGGATGAGTTGTAGATAAGCAGTGTTTGGGTCCAGGATGACAGGAGAGTAGGACACCAGGTCCTTCATCTTGCTCCAGATGTTGAAGCTGAGGTTGCCCAGGTGTTTGGCCTGGTCTATCAGAGCTCCTGAGGGCAGCTGTGGAGCCTCCATTAGGGGGCGCTGCAGCCTCTCCACTGCAGCCTTGTAGTTGTGCAGGAAGGAGACGTCTTCAGCTCTCAGCTCCTCCTCTGTGGCTCTGACTGTGTGTGAAAGAGCTGCTATCTCTCTGCTCACAGCCTCCGTCTTCTCCTCCATCATCCTCCTCTTCTGCTCCTCTTCCTCCCTCAGTGCAGCCATCCTGGCCTCCTCTTCTTCTTCTAGAAACTGGTGAAGCTTCTTAAACTGCTCCTTAATCTGCGTCTCTGTGTGTTGAGCCTGGACCTTCATGTGTCCTGCTGTTTGATCAAACTTCTCTTTAACTTCTTCAAAGAGCTTCAGTTTCTCCTGAAAGGGCTGCAGAGATTTCTGGAGCTCCTCTTTGAGATCCTGAGCAGCTTCATCGATGGGTCTGAATCTGTGGTCGGTGTGTGCTTTTGAATCTCTGCAGATGTGACACACTGGCTGCTGATGGTCCAGACAGAAGAGTTTGAGTTTCTCAGAGTGCAGACTGCAGAGAGCCTCTGGAGATCTCTGATCTCTCTCCAGTAAGAAGGTCTCACACGTGTTCTTTAAAGCAAAGTTAATAATGTATTCATTTGAGGATTTTCCCCTACAAACTGGACACTCCTTTACTTCTTTCCCCGTCCACCAGTTCTGCAGACAGGCTTTACAGAAGCTGTGGCAGCAGGACAGGATGACAGGATCTCTAAAGACTTCCTGACAGACCGGACAGCAGAGATCTTTCTCTAACCTGGAAGCCATGTTGTCTCTGAGTGAAGCTGAAACACAGCAGACAGGAGTATACAGTCAGTCATGGCTCCCCTCCCCCTCCTCTAGTGACTTTACTGAAATTCACTTTTGGTGCTTTTCCACTGCAGGACTTAGCACGGCTTAGCACCGTTCAGTTTGGCCCATCCCACTTTTTTAAAATTTTCCACTAGGGGTAGTTCCGGCTCACGGGTACTTTTAACTTTTTTTCTGGTCCTCGGAAATCGAGGTTCCCACCGAGCCAACAACCGAGCTGAATATGTTAAACTAGTGACGTAAACACTCCCGACTGCTGATTGGTCAGAGAGAAGCTTAAGCACCATTTTTAAAACAGACAAACTACCGTTAAACAAATCCATAAAGAAATGGCAGCAACAAAAAAAACACGCCGTGGTCGTTTGACGAGGTACAGACGTTACTCCATCTCGTTGCGGATGAAAAAATGCAACGGGAGCTAGATGTCGCAACGCGAAACGACACCTGGACTCGGCAACGGCTGCAGGATGGTACGTTTTTGCTAACTCTCTGTTCTTTGCTTGAAAGCGTTGTGTCCCTATTTATTGTAAAGCTCATTTCTAACAAACATGCCTATTTTATCCGTACATTTATGTTCGACAACCCATACTCTTATGGAGCCCCGAAGAGCTACGGTTAGCACAGATAGCATTAGCAAGAGCTTTTGTTTTCTAACACCATATGTACCATTGTTTACGTCCAGTTTTCTATAGTTAAGTAAGAAATAGGCATGGCAAAACGACTGGAATTGTGACTTTTTTTCAACTTTAGATCATCGTCAGTAAGTAAAATAAGCAATACCAATGTGTGGAAATGCTCTGTTACAAGTAAAGTAATGTACCAAAAGTAAAAGTAGTAAGAATCACTATTAATGTTGCAGCTAGTAAAATTGTGTGACATCCTATATATTCTTGTATAAGTATTTTTGCACTTTAAACTGGTCTCATAATTATTCATACTTATATTCATTTGTAATTATCCATTTACTTCATGACTTTATATTTGTACATACTCATGCATATATTTACAGGCTGGACATAATGTAATTCACTTTCACAATCATTGTAAACATCTAGGGCCAGAACCGTCTTTAGTTCATCCTTACCGTTGTTCTGTTTATACTTATATATTTTATTCTTATATCCTTACGTGACCTGTACCTGTCCTGTGTGTTTCATTCTTATTGCTGTTGCTGCTATGACACCTGAATTTCCCTACGGTGATTTAAAAAAAAAAAATCAATCTTCCAGGCAAGAGGAAACAAGGAGAGGAGCACCTCACAGTCCTGAGGGAGATGCACAGTGCAGATCTGACCCAGCAGGAGCTGAACCGGGCCCAGCAGGAACGGTTGTATTTATGTTTATAGTTTGCTTTGTTATTTGCACTTGTTTGATGATTAAACTGTTTGTTTGTAACAAGTATTTTTATCGTGATTTCCTCTGTGTTAAAGGTGGGGTAGGTAATTTTGGAGAAACCAGCTCGAGTGCGCTAGAATTTGAAAATACACAGCCGGAACAAATCTGCCACTTCCTTACAGAGCCCCTCCTCCAACACACACGAACGCGCACATGACCAATGAGGGCACGAGGTAAGTTTGTGCACAGATGGAAGGCTGACAGGCAGGTAGTCCATCCAATTACTTTAGCCGTGCCGGCTCAGATGATTGGTCGTGCTTTTTAGAGCGCCACGGCTTCCACAGATGAAATTCTTTTAATGTATTTATTGTCAAAGCATTTCATATATTTATTGCTATCGGGATGTTAAGAGCATTCCATGGAATATAACAAAGTGTATCTCGAGCCGGTTTCTCAAACTTACCTACCCCACCTTTAACAGTAGATCTAAACAAACAAAACAGACCTTAATTTATTAGAAAGATTTTCTTTTCATGATCTGTTATTTTCTCAAATGTTCTTATTATGGGGCAGTATACAGGTGCTTGAAATTCAAATATTTACGAAATAGTCAATTCTGATCATATATATTTTTTTAATCGTTTGACAAACACATGTATATACATGTTGTATGATTGCCCAAACTCTCCTGTTATTTTCGTCTGTATTTCGTCTTGCTATACGCAGCCTTTTCCGAAACAAAGTTTGCCTCCTGTAATGTTGTGACATACTCTTTGGTCCGGAGTTGTGAATACCCGGAGTGTTATATGAGTATGTTATATGATGTAGCACAGAGCGCGAATAAAGCACAGTTAACCATACTCGCTGTCTCCTGAGTTGTCTATCATAAAGCTCAATACACATACAAAAGGACAACACTATACCTCCTTGCTGTGATAAAAAGCCACATACCAAGAACCAAGTAAACGATCGCTTCCCTATCCTCCATTGTTATGGTGTTATGTGAGTTGTGTCGCATTGAAGATAATGTCAGGGCAGTTTTACGCAGCGTCGCTCCGCCCGCCGAACAGCCGATCGCCCCGCCTACACTGCGTCGTTAACTACCCCAGTTACTAACTGTAATGGAAACGCAGCTTAAAGGTCCCATGTCATGCTTTTCTGGTTATTACCCATCTCCTTGGGTGTTATGTAGCTTTTTCTGCATGTAAACGGTCTGCAGAGTCACAAACCCTCAAAGTGCACCCTGTAGCGAGTCAAACTCTAACACTTTCTTTTTCCATTTCTTTCTTTCTGGATACAGTGACGTCACCATATCCAAATGGACCAATCCGTGGAGCTCCTCACACAGCAGGGTCCCTCGCAACACTATCGAACGCAGTGGGGGGACCTTTAGCGTCGAGCATAAAGCTACCTGAACGTTGGTCATAGACGAGTTGGGATCGCGGAGAAACACTCACTCAGCCTTGTCTTTTCTCAGCTGCGCTACTGCGCGGAGTTTCGCCAGCACATACACTGACTGCCTTATCTTTTCTCAGGCTTTGAGTGTTTGGCGAACAGCCAGGCTGTGAGTGTGTGTGTGCGCTCAGGCTGAGTCTCACAGACACCACGCAGCAACCAGGAAACGAGACCAGTAATCCAGCTCACACTGTCCGTTCCTCTTGCCTCAAAGGGCGGAGCAGCGAGCCCCGCAACGTCCCGCCAACACGGCACCCAGACCCCACGCAGCATTCTCATCTGTTTGTCATTACTGGTGTCATTTTCTGGTTGCTAACACCATTGTAACACATAATCACTGATGTTCCGCTGTAACGGTGGTGGACTCATCAGAACAGAGTGGGCGAGCTGACCAATCAGAGCACACTGGGCTCATAGGGAGGTGGGGGGGGGCAGGAGCTCCAACAAGCCGTTTAGGACAGAGAGTGAATACACATACTATACAGAGATGCTGTATGAGAAAAAAATGTGAGTTTGGAACATTGAACAATGTAAATCTGTTCTAGTAGACCTCAATAATGGAATTATGATCAGTAGAAATGGCCATGACATGGGACCTTTAAAGTGAGCATGGCCTACCAAGGCCAAACTAAACCCTGCTAAGCCGTGCTAGGTCCTGCAGTGGAAAAGCGCCATTTGAGTATTGTTTGGAGTCAGACTCACCTTCAGGGGACGGAGGGTCCGCAGGTTGAAGCAGCAGTGTTGTAGTTTCCACTTTTCTCTCCTGTAGCTGAACTCAGAGGAAGTTGTTAGTTTGGTCTGAAGGTGAATCTGATCGTCTGTTTTTCAGTCCGTCTGTCTCTCTGCAGTGAGGGAGAATAACAAACTGTTTCCTAGTTTATCTCAGGTGTGTCAGGTGAGGGAGGAGCTCTGTCACGCCTCCTCTGCTGAACGCTGTCTCCTCTCATGTAACTCAGGGAGTGTCTCAGCCTGTTTTTCAGGTTTCAGGCTCGAAAATGACATTCCCAGAACAAATGACCATATCTTCCCTTCTAAAAGGGTTAAATTAATAATCTTTTTTCTCAAAGTAATGATAAACCTGTGAGTTGGATGTAGAAAAGTCAGAATCAATATAGATGTTTTTTATTTTAAAGAAAATTCAGATTGAACACAGTAAAAAACTGTAAATTATAGTGTCCGTTCAAAACATATTTTGTACTTATAGTGAAAACCAGTGGCAAGCCGTGAGCTTTATAACTAGGCCCTCTGACCCCCACCCCTTCCCTCGAAATGAAGGGGAAAAAATAGTTATTACGTCACAGCGTATACTTCAGCGGAATATCAAAACAACGGCCTGGGGAGCAAAACGCATCAATGAAAGCGACCCTCTAACACACAAAACAACACCTGTGAACCCAATTTGTGTTTTTTGAAATTGAAAATGATGTTGCATTGTGTTTGTTACTTTCGTTGCAGTTTTATGTCTTAAGTGTAATTTTGCATGCTTTTATTTTGAAGGCGAGTTCACGCTGTTGTCAGGAAGTTGTTGTTGCTTTGGAAACAAGAAAAAAGTTTCACAGCGGGCGGAACTTGTCATAAAGTCCGCGATAATAAAACCCACCCATTTAGAGGGAAGATATGATTGGCCTGACCTTTCGCAAAGCCACGCCCCCCCTTGGTTACTGTTGCTAGTCCGACAAGCTGAGAGCCAGATGCGTTAAACAAAGCCATAATGGAGTGTCTCCGTAACGTCGGAGTCGCCTTAACAGACTCATTTTGGAGCAATAACGCAGCAATATCCTCCAGGTCCCGACAAAAGTGGCTACAATACGCTATGGAGGGTTATATCCACAGTTTAAACATTAGAAAAGAGGGAGGCACAACATCAATAGAGGCACTTGCATACAGGTCGCAGTGCAAGAGTGAAAAACCATATGAGCTGTATGTCAAATTCGACGGAATTATTATTATTATTTTGGAATAAAACAATACAATCACAAGAGGCATTAGATGTTGTAGTTTGTCTAAAGTTAACTACCGTTTCCTTGGTGGCTTTCTGCATCCACCTTGTTGTTCCTTTGTGGGGGTCGGGGTGCCCACTTGTGCAGCAGGATTAGGGAAGTCGGCAGTAGGCTTTCCATTAACAAAATGCTACAAAGATTAAAGCAAAAATATAAATGAATGATTGCCTGTTGGCTTTCTTGTTTGTACTTTGACCACAGACTAATAACGGAGCTCAGCTGTTCAGACATTATTATGCATCAAGTGATATACATGGTCAAAACGGCCTATAAGCACACAGCTTACAGCTGTAGTCGTGTGACTTTAGCTAACGTTCGTTAGTGAAATTAGTTAATTAAATTAGTTAGTTAATTTGTGAATGTAATCTTTGCTAGCTAGCTAGCTACGTTAGCACGTATTTACCTTCGAGCAAACGTATTTGTGTTTGTTGATATTCGCCATATTCAGCTGGGCATGGGGCCTGCCGCATTTCTTTATCCACTGCGGCATCTCTCCTCTCGGGTTTTGGGTTTAGGAAACGGGTAAAAATATCACCCCCCCTCCCTCTAAGCTTATGGGATATCTGCTATCCGATTTTCAAAGACCATAAGCACAACGCTTCACCATTTTCGCAATGAATTTGAACGCTATACGTCTACACTACAGGCATCAAAAAATGCTTTCAACGCTTCGCCCATTCACTTGAATGGGGTGACGTAGAAGATTTTTAATCTTTGCCGAACTGCATTGTGGGGAGCATGGCATGGCTTTGCAAGCATCACGAGCATCTATCGGCATCAAAAGTTGAACAATGTTCAACTTTTGAGGCTCGATGCTTGGCATCAGCCAATCAAATCCCGTTTATGTAAATCCCGCCAGTGCAAGCGCAGCCAATCAAACCGCGTGCAAGCTGGGAGAGCCAGACCGCAGTTCATTTCCTCATATTCCAAACGAGATATTACGATAGCAAATCACCCGGTTCTTTACGACCGGAACTATTTACCGGGATACAAACCGGAGGAACCAGGCATGGAGGGAGGTGGCAGAGACAGTGGGTGAAACTGATAGTTTTTTCACCTGTTTGGAGAGTTTATATCCAGTTTACTTCGTTTTAACATTGCTATTGCTTTGTATGTCGGGGGCGGGAGATTCATGTGATTGGTTGCTCGCAAAAAATCGCCAAGCTTCAGACACGCCCAGCTTCAAGATTTGTTCATGCCTGTAGTGTAGACGGGCCGGACTTCCACAGGGAGCCGCGCACGTGATCGAATATGATTGGACAACGGGCATTTAGGGGCGTGGCTTTGCGAAAGGTCAATCGTACTGTCATTTGACATTACTCTCTCGTTCAGTTACCGGGCCCTCTGTGAATCGCAGAGAGGGCCAGACGAGCTTCTTTCATGTAACCCTTCACATTCAAACAGAGACTGAACAGGCAGATTCGAAGGATTTATTTCTTTGGAAATTAAATTGTAAATACAATTAAATCAAGTTTTTTTCGGTAAAACTAAGGAAAAATATAACAAAAATAATATTTTAAAAATATATATTTTAAAAAAATAATATATTTTTGTAATGTTTTTAAATATTATTTTTTAGAATATCTTAGGCCCTCACAGAGGGCCTAGAGGGCGCTGACGGCTCGCCACTGGGGAAAACTAACCTTGGATGATGGGTTAGTAGACTAAAAGCTTTAGGAATCCAAAGTACAACATATAATAAGTACCCTGTATCAAGATTGATGCAAAACAAGTTATATTTGACCTTTTTAGACAGATTTAGCAAAAAAAAACTCTTCTGGGGCCATTTGGGTGGATTTTCCTTATCTCTGGCCCCCCCTTGCTCGATTTTGACATGTGACATCTCTTTCTGACCGTTAGAGCCAAAAGAATCGAAGCGAAATTGTCCCGCACACAATCATGTTAAAAAAACAGATGCGTCTTCGCACATTCAATCTTCCTACAGAGCGTAGGAATGGCCTGCTCTACTCTTTGAAAACGGAATTGCAGTTTTATTGCTTATAGATTATCAGAACATTTCAAAGGGGACACAGCCACATTGGATATTAACCTATGGATTAACTACATCATCGTTGTTATTGTTTAAATGTCATTGAAGACCAGTTTTGACCAGACAAAACCAAGGTAAGCCATGTTAGCGTTGTAGGCTACCTAGCGCCACATGTTTTGATGTAAGTTTTTGTTGATAACGTCGCGAGTTTGTATCTGTCAGTGTTGAGGTGGGCACCGTTAGATTCTGTGTCTTTATGATCATAAACAATGTGTTGGATGTGCAGCTAGGATAAGTAATAAGGTAGCTAGGAGCGATTTTTGGTGCAGTAATAGGTTAGCATTTTTCGCTCGGGGCTAATTCAGAGGCTCACTGTTAGCATTGTGTGTTTTTTTTGAAAAAAAATAAATGAAAAAGATCAGTTAAATGAGTTTTTTCCCATTATATGGATATAAAATATTCATAGTTTATTAAATATTAAGGTTCCTTAGACGTTGTTTCCTGCAAATGACGCGATTTCCGCCCCGGAACCGGGTCCGTGGGGCTTAAGAGGTTATTGCTGGAATAAAGGTTATAGTGGGTGAGTGAAATTATTAACTAAGATATTGTTAAAGAGGTGAAGTAGGCTCCCATAGTGTGAAGGTTTCACAAACCAAACTCAAATATCTGTCAAGTATATGGCATCAGTTTAAAACATTGAACCCTTTTACAGTATCTTTCAGAACCTGTCACCACTCCATCAACAAATTATCCTGGACTTCATCACAATGGCAGATTTCATAATTATGTTATTCATACTAACACATAATCAGTCACGTAAAGACAACCATTCATTTAGAAAATTAGCTATCGTTATGCTATAGACATTATACATGCAACAAATTATGTTTAGTTATTAACTATTATTTACTTTAATTATTGGCAGAAATACATGCGTGCACAAACAGGACCTATACACATGCACTAATGGAGAGGTGTCAGATGGGAGTAGTTGGGTTTGGTGCATATGAGGCGAGCTGGCACCTCTCCAGCTACATTAGATTAGATCAAACTTTATTGTCATTGCACAGAGTACAACGAAATGCAGTTTGCATCCAACTAGAAAGGTCACAGTAAAGTGCATGAGGTTAAAATAAATTCACATATCAGATCAATTTTCACTCTATTTATGCTTCAAGTCGTAGCCATATACCATATACATTGGGGGACACACATCCCCCCCAATATTCAGATACGCTCAAAATGCTTTTTGGGCGGGTGTCTGGGAGGAAGTTGGGGGTCTTTGGATTTTTGATTGAGCGGCAAGCAGCTAGTGCAAGTCGTGACTGTAAAACAAAAGGGAAATAAAGTGTTCCTGTTTCTACTGAAATTGCGTGGCACAGACCTTTCTATGTATTTAAATGCTTTAATATGATTATGGTTATAGTTGTACTTTATTCATTAACAGGTTTTAAAGTATCCCATGTGTTAGTGAATTTTGTAATATGTTCCTTTAGAATGGCAGGAAATTAGTATTCAAATTTTGATTTAATTTTTGGTCACCCCCAATGTTGACTCCATGGCTACGGCCCTGCAATTTCAACCCAGTCTCACAAAAAACGTGTAATAACTACGTTGGTCCACAACGTAGGACGTAGTATTTCTACAAAAACACCTCTGAAATTGTAGGATCCCTACGTTTTTTTCCACCATTCATTCCAATGGCTGGCGTCTATGTCACGTGATCTTCAAATTTCTCCCTGCAGAAAAAAAAACATGGCCGACCTTCGTTTTATTCCCGGTGGAAAATGCCTATTTTAAGGGTTAGTTTGGCCATTAAAATGCGTTTTGATGTCATTTGATGCGAGAAATATGCGTTTTTATTTCAGATTATGTGTGCAGTAGATGTACATGATCTTTAGTTTGCTAGTTATTACGAAGATTACTTCAGGAAATTGTGTCCATTCAACGTTTTCGTTGTTACCAAGGTGGTTGCTAGGGACGCTGCTATCAATATTATTTCTGTTATGTTATGTAACTGTTTAATGGTGTTATCTTTATTGCTACCCCCTTCCCCGTCAATTTATAGTGTTGGTCCACAGCACAAATGTATTAGTTTAACAAAATCCGCATCTAAAATTGTGGCATAGATACGTTATTTTCCCCTGTGCAATTCTCCATTTACTCAACAACAACACATCATTATCCTTGTGTTTATTTATTTGTTTGATTAATAAACACAAGTTGGAGTCCGTCAGGACCGAGGGTCGGAGCAGTTCATAGTAGTTGCTTTAGAGAATTGTACACCCGGAAGTAAGTATTCTCTCCGCTTCGCTTGACAAACCCCGTCCTCAAGCTGTGTGATTGGATGTTTGAGTGTGCTCCGAGGGTTACACCGAGCGTCGAACAGCACTTGAAATGGGATGGAACCACGGCAGACTGTCCAAAACTGGATTTGAACGGGTCCACCCCGTCCGCCCCTCCCCCACACCGTCCCCAGAACTACACATGCTGGCTATTGTGTTTTGCAACATGCTCTATGGCACGTCTCTACTGGGAATTGTAGATTTAAAAGATGTTTTCGGATTTTTCCCATAAGAAGTTGCCAGTATTAAACTGTGTACATCCCTGGAGGTTTAGGGGATAGGAACACTCCAATTTAAAACATATAATTAATAAATGGGTGAAAATTGCTTGTGCCCATAATGGGCAGCATTAATATATACCCACATGCCAGCTAAGGTCAGAAGAGCTAT
Organism: Notothenia rossii; assembly: GCF_949606895.1. Taxonomy (NCBI): domain Eukaryota; kingdom Metazoa; phylum Chordata; class Actinopteri; order Perciformes; family Nototheniidae; genus Notothenia; species Notothenia rossii. The sequence goes on from NC_136910.1 coordinate 55,321,127, forward strand.
ATAGCTCCAACACTGATGTCAATGAGGAGCTCGTTCCACCATTCATGCACTGACACTTTCCCTCAGCCACGACGCAGACTCTCTGCATCACATTAATGCACACAATGTACACAATATCTGGTCTTTTATTATTACTGGACATATTTTATTCCATTCTATTTCAATGTAAATACTATTTTTTTTACTTTACTATATTTTTGTATTTTTTTTAATGTTATTATATTTTTCATAAAATAGTTGTGTTTTTTTATTTTTGGTTTTTATGTATGCACCACGACACCAAGTCAAATTCCTCGTACGTATCAACCTACCTGGTAATAAAACTGATTCTGATTCTGATTTCGGAGCCAGGATAGTGTGTTTTTGGGGTTTACCTGGGTCACACTCACAGTGGGAGCAGCAATCTGATTGGCTGATGCACGAGCTGGACGAGCTGGAGTTTAACCAAGGCCAGCACCGGTGTCTTGAATTGGATTATTGAATTAACTGGCAGCAGAGATGGCAAAAGTAAACACATCCTTTACTCAAGCAGAAGTACAGATACTCGTGTTTAAAAATACTCCGGTAGAAGTACTGACTAAACTTCTTTACTCAAGTCAAAGTAAAGAGGGCTTTGAAATGTACTTCAGTAAAAAGTACCCATAACTAGCAGCTGTTTTAAAGAGTACCTGACCTCCCTTTATATTAATAGAACAATAATGTCATTGTTAGCTAATGAATGTTTCCATGCTGAACAACGGCAACATGACAACGTTTCCATTGGTCCCTCTTCTTTAGAGAAGACCAGGAAATTATGGATACACGGATCGTGTTCAAATCAATAGGCACGCAATGACTCTAAATAATAATGATCACGCCACCAAACACACATTCAGACTAAAGGAACCAACCTGTTTGGAAAATGAGAGAAGTAGAAAGTACAGGTATTTGTGTTCAACATGTGAGAAGTAGAAAGTACAGGTATTTGAGTTCAACCTGTAAGAAGTAGAAAGTACAGGTATTTGTGTTCAACATGTAAGAAGTAGAACGTACAGGTATTTGTGTTCAACATGTAAGAAGTAGAAAGTACAGGTATTTGTGTTCAACATGTAAGAAGTAGAAAGTACAGGTATTTGTGTTCAAAATGTAAGAAGTAGAAAGTACAGGTATTTGTGTTCAACATGTAAGAAGTAGAACGTACAGGTATTTGTGTTCAACATGTAAGAAGTAGAACATACAGGTATTTGTGTTCAAAATGTAAGAAGTCAAAGTAAAAAGTTGTCCGAAAAATAAATAGTGGAGTAAAGTACTGATACCAGAAAAAATAAGTTAAGTACAGAAACAAAGTATTTGTACTCCACTACTTTCCACCTCTGGCTGTCAGCCAGTGGAGGAGAGGAGTAGTGGAGTAGTGGGAGAACAGGAGGAGGTTGAAGACCAGTCTAGCTGCAGCATTCTGAATTAGCTGAAGCATTCTGATGGTGTTTAACAACTCTCTGTATTTTAGACCAATCACGACCAAGCCAAGTTTCAACAGACTCTACTATTCCTACTTTTTATTCTGAGACGCGTCATGTCAGTGAGGAAATAAACATGAATACAATGAGGAGAAGAAGCAACTTGTTTTCAGTCTGAAGAAACCTCTGTTCTTGAGAAACTGATTTTATCAAAAATGTTAGTTTGTTTATTATTTGACAGCATTGTAACATCTGTTTGCTCTTTTCTCTTTAAATGTGATTGTTGCTGCTTTAATAATCTGAGTGACATCATTATTAATATGAATGAATAACTCTATTGAACATGCATGTTTTTATATATTGAAGTAGTGCACACATTACTTTATCTTCTCCATTATATATTTTACTTTACTATATATTATTATATTGTATTAAACGTCTTAGCGGAATACTCAACTCTGATTGGTCAAATTAGAAGTTTAAGATGTTGTTAATACTCGATAACACACCGCTGCCAAGAAATCAGTATTTTAGATTGAGATTAAATCCTTTAGAGTTTATAAACGTGTGCATTTGATAATCCACGCTGAACAGCAATGGGTCGTCCTCTCTGTTTAGGTTTCTCCTGGGAAAACTGGGTTTAACATTTACTCTGTATTTAAATACTTAGAAATCTCTTTCAAACATTTATTTTATTCCCTGACGAAGAGGTCTGTCATGGAGTTCATTTAAACCCAGTAACTCTGTATGTTTTATATAATTATACAAGTTTAAAATTGAACGTAATAAATCTAATAAAAAATGCATTTAATTTTGGATCTGATAAATGATTCGCTGCTCAAACTCGCAGTTGGATTAAACATATTATTTATTTTCCCATCATGCACAAATAACAAATTAACAATTTATAACGACATAGAATCAATAAAACAGAGAAGGTTGAACTATAACCTGACATAAAGATCTGAATCTGGGTGAGATCATTTCAAATGTAAAGAATATATATCTCTTATTTCCTCTAAAGGAAGCAGATCAGCATATTTGATGAACATTATGTTACTTCAGTGTTTCCCCTAGGATGGAGTCATAGCAGCGGTGCTAAGGCACGCGTGCCCAGCAAAATGTGAGCGCGGCGCGCGTGGACATTTTAAGTGTGTGCGCGTGCGAAGTGCTTCCCGCCATTATGTTTCTATTTGTCTGCCAGCACAAGAAAGACACATACATCATTAAAGGCTTCAAATGTATTCAGTATTGTATGAACATAATTGGTGGTTGGACATCACATCCTCTAGGGGGGTCCGGGGGTATGCCCCCCCGGGAAGATTTGTTTTTACATTTTAATATAAAATGCTTCAATCTGGTGCACTTTGAGCACACAATGACTAGAAACTAGATCTAACTCTAAACACCCATATGAAAAAGATCGTTTTACATTTTAATAATCAAATAATTGAACATACCAATAAACTACCATAGCCAATAACACATATGTAACTTATTTTATTTTTGTTGTTCATTTACATCACTTTCATCAGGCAATTTTTTAGTTTAATATCAGGTGTCAAAAGAGCATGGCACCTAGTAATGAATGTGCCAAATGTCTCCACTTCGTTCCACTGCCCCAGTGACTTGAATATCTTGGGTTCTGCCACCCTTCATGCAGATCTAGATCCCTCCGCTTCGCGTCGGGATCCTGATCAGCCTGTCGGGTGTTCTTTTCCCCATAATGACCGCGTCGCTGCACATTATCCCTTACAAACTAGCTAAGTTAGCTAGATGTAATTCATTCTTAACTGTAGGCTTTTATCAAAGTATTAATTTACTTAATCTAAATGTAACAACATTTTAAATTATAATAACTTACATTTATGGCGTTATGACCTTCTTCTTGAGGTGATTGTGTCCAAATAAAGTTATGTCTGCTTCAACTTGCTGTTGTCTGTCTTGTCAGGCAGTTTTCCTTCAGCTCTGAAAATGACAGCTTTCCCGCGTATCGGTGGCTCGAAGTTGCCGCGAGCGCTAGGGGGCAGCACTTATAATTATTTTAATTAAAAAAAAAATTGTTTTAATCTGCTTGGGGGCTTGCGCCGCTGCTGAAAACATATAGGGGAAACACTGTACTTGGATAAAAGTGTGACCTAAATGCACGTGTTTCAATTTAAGAAAGGTTGACAGTATGATCAAAAAGCAGATTATCAAACTCAATAACAACAAGAATAAAAACATGTTTAGAATAAAGAGCCAGCAGGAGGACGGGTTCAGAGGTCAGTGAACGATCCCTTTAAGAGATGTTTATCTCTACCTGCTCTGATCCACTGTCACACACACCTTCAGCGGTAATATCTTCACTTCCTCCACAGTGAAAATGTATGGAAACATCTTCTCAGTGAAAGTGTGTGTGAAGGTGTGTATGTGTGTGTTAGTGTCAGGATCAGAGAACAACAACTTTCCTCTGTTCCAGTCCAGATCCACTCTGACCCTCTGGAGCTCCTTCTGCAGACTGAGAGGAGTGGATGGAGCTGGTGGTGACCGTGCTGAGTATTTACCTTCATAGAAATCTATTCTCCATAATCCAGACTTCATGCTTCCCTTCCTCTGGGCAGACTCTGCTAACACACCAAGTACCCACAATGTACTGTCTGTAACCTGGACATCCCAGCTGTGAGTCCCTGAGTTAAAGCCCTCGGAGCCCAGGACACAGATGTGTTGATCAAACCTCTCTGGATTATCAGGAAGTTTCTGTCTCCCTCCTAGTCTCACACTGGTCAGATCTTCAGACAGGATGAGTCTTGGATGAGCAGTGTTTGGGTCCAGGATGAGAGGAGAGTAGGACACCATGTCCTTCATCTTGCTCCAGATGTGGAAGCTGAGGTTGGCCAGGTGTTTGGCCTGGTCTATCAGAGCTCCTGAGGGCAGCTGTGGGTCCTCCAGCAGGGGGCGCTGCAGCCTCTCCACTGCAGCCTTGTAGTTGTGCAGGAAGGAGACGTCTTCAGCTCTCAGCTCCTCCTCTGTGGCTCTGACTGTGTGTGAAAGAGCTGTTATCTCTCTGCTCACAGCCTCCGTCTTCTCCTCCATCATCCTCCTCTTCTGCTCCTCTTCCTCCCTCAGTGCAGCCATCCTGGCCTCCTCTTCCTCTTCTAGAAACTGGTGAAGCTTCTTAAACTGCTCCTTAATCTGCGTCTCTGTGTGTTGAGCCTGGACCTTCATGTGACCTGCTGTTTGATCAAACTTCACTTTAACTTCTTCAAAGAGCTTCAGTTTCTCCTGAAAGGCCTGCAGAGACTTCTGGAGCTCCTCTTTGAGATCCTGAGCAGCTTCATCGATGGGTCTGAATCTGTGGTCGGTGTGTGTTTTTGAATCTCTGCAGATGTGACACACTGGCTGCTGATGGTCCAGACAGAAGAGTTTGAGTTTCTCAGAGTGCAGACTGCAGAGAGCCTCTGAAGGTCTCTGATCTCTCTCCTGTAAGAAGGTCTCACACAGGTTCTTTAAAGCCAAGTTGGGAGGAAGGAATTCCTTTGAATGTTTTCTCCTACAAACTGGACACTCCTTTACTTCTTTCCCATCCCACCAGGTCTGCAGACAGGCTTTACAGACGCTGTGGCAGCAGGACAGGATGACAGGATCTCTAAAGACTTCCTGACAGACCGGACAGCAGAGATCTTCCTCTAACCTGGAAGCCATGTTGCCTCTGAGTGAAGCTGAAACACAGCAGACAGGAGTATACAGTCAGTCATGGCTCCCCTCCCCCTCCTCTAGTGACTTCACTGAAATTCACTTTTGCCGCTTTTCGACTGCAGGACCTAGCACGGCTTAGCATGATTTAGTTTGGCCCGGCCCGCTTTTTTTAAAGGTTCCACTAGGGGTAGTTCCGGCTCACAGGTACTTTTTAACTTTTTTTCTGGTCCTCGAAAATCGAGGTTCCTACCGAGCCAACAACCGAGCTGAATATGCTAAACTAGTGACGTAAACACTCCCAACTGCTGATTGGTCAGAGAGAATCGTAAAAATCGTTCCGCGAGACAGTCCCCAAGCGTTGCATAAGCTCAATTTTTAAAACAGACAAACTACCGTTAAACAAATCCATAAAGAAATGGCAGCAACAAAAAAAAGACGCCGTGGTCGTTTGATGAGGTACAGACGTTACTCCATCTCGTTGCGGATGAAAAAATGCAACGGGAGCTAGACGTCACAACAACGCGAAACGACGCCTGGACTCGGCAACGGCTGCAGGATGGTACGTTTTTGCTAACTCTCTGTTCTTTCTCTGTTCTTTCAGCGCCGCTGGTCTACAATCTCGCAATCCAATCAAATTACGTCACGTCTGTCCCTCCGGTGCTAGAGCAATGCTGGCGTCTTGTCTGTTGACTGCCGCTTCTACCCCCGGACTGTTTCTGGATGTTTGTTTGTTTTGTCTACGGGTCTCTATGCTGGTTTTCGCCGATCCAAGGCTGCTCTTCACTCCGTTGTGCATCTCTCCAGCTCCGTTTCCATTCATAGGCTCCCTCACTACTGGACTGTATGCTACGTTAGCCATCAAAGCTAACAGCTGGCTCCACTCCGTCACCTTGACTACCCGGTCTGTATGCTACGTTAGCCACCGAAGCTAACAGCTGGCTCCCGTCACAATTGGACTACCTGATTACACCACTGGATTGTTTTTCCTGGCTCTGGGTGTGTTGATCGCTGCTCTGGACTCGGGTGAGTACGCTGTGTGTTTTGTGATGGTGATTGTGCCAACCTGGACCGACCTGTTGTGCGCCGTACATCAACAACAACAACACTCACTCTGTCTGGCTGCCCAGCCGGCGTTCTTGCGGGGAGCCTCCACTCCCCACCAGCTCGTCTACTGTTGGGTAGCTAGGTCCAGACATGGTGCCGCAGGGACGGTCTGGGGTAACCAACACCACACACATCACTCACTCCAACACCTGGTCCACTGCTGCTTTCACATATCTCACTGCCTACCAACTCCTAGCCAATCAGTTAATAACCACTGCAAATACACTACCTTGGCTACTCTCATCTGCTGCTACCTTTCATCTGCTGCTTGGAATATCTCTCCCGCTGCTTCAGTCTACTACACCACCAACCTCTCGCCCTCTCATCTACACTGCTGCTGACCTCCACAGCCTCAACAACAACCATCGTCTCCCTGCTGCTACTGCCACCGCAGCTAGCGCCGCTGGGATCCTCCGCCGACGCCGCTACATCCACCGGGGCGCTGGCCTCCCCCGCAACCGACACCTCCCTGACGGTTCACCCATCCCCTCACTCTGGACTATCCCCCACCCCCCCGCCATCCCCATCCACCGCACTGCCAACCTCAACAACCTTTGTACCCCCTCCCCTGCTCCACCATCCATCTCCCTCGCACTCCTGAACTGCCGCTCCCTCTCCAACAAATCACCTGTTATACACGAACTGCTACTGGACAATAACATTGATCTGCTTCTCCTCTGTGAAACATGGCAACAGCCCCTGGACTTCTACGCTCTCAACCAAGCCACTCCCTCCAACTACAGTTTCACTGCCAGACCCCGCCTCTCCGGGCGCGGGGGTGGTCTCGCTGTTCTCCACAAACAATCCCTACACATCACTGAACTGAACCTCAACCTCCCACCTATCTCATCCTTTGAACACCTTGCTTTCTCCCTCCCCAACTCTATCACTACTGTTCTAATCTACCGTCCCCCGAAGCCACACCCCTCTTTCCTCTCTGAACTGTCTGAACTACTCACCATTGCATCCTCTCTATCTTCCCACCTCCTACTTACCGGCGACTTCAACATCCACATGGATCAGCCCAATGCCCCCCTGACATCTGACTTCCTCTCCCTCCTTGACTGCTTCCACCTCACCCAACACATTGACTTCCCCACCCATACCAAAGGCCACATTCTGGACTTAGTCTGCTCCTCCTTTCTACCATTATCTAACCCCCAGCCCCTCCCCTTCCCACTCTCTGATCATCTCTGCATCCTCTTCTCCGCCCCTCTACCCTCCCCCCACAACCCCAAAAAACGCACCATCTCCTACCGCAACATCAAGGCAGTCAACCCCCTCACGCTCTCCCAGCTCATATCCTCTGCCTTCCCGCCCGACTCTGCCCCCTCTTCCCCTGACGACTATGCCACCACACTCAACTCAATTCTCTCTGACTCCCTCGACTCTCTGGCCCCCTGGAAAACCTCCTCTGTTTCATTCACCAACCCCGCCCCCTGGTACACCCCGGAACTCCGTACCATGAAACAGACCGGCCGTCAACTTGAAAGATTGTTCAAACGAACCCACCTCACCGTCCACGCCGAAGCCTATAAAGTTCACATCTCCTCCTACCGTGATGCTCTCCAAGCCGCCAAATCTGCCCACTTCTCCACCCTCATCGACAGCACCAACCGGAACCCCCGCATCCTGTTTTCCACCATCAATAAATTGCTCCAGCCACCTGACATCAATCCACCCTCCTCCCCTGACCTATGCAACTCCTTCCTCCTCGCCTTCAACAACAAAGTTTCACAAATCAACAGCTCCCTAACTGCCATGACCACTATCTCCTCCAACCCCCACGCCCCCCCTCCTCTCCCAGTCCACCCGCCCTTCCCTCCCCTCACTGCCTTCTCTCCTGTTGACTCCTCCCACATCCTAGCCATCATCACCTCATCCAAAACAACCACCTGCTTTCTTGACCCCCTCCCTACGACCCTAACTAAGGCCTGCCTCCCTGTCCTCATCCCCCACCTCACCACCCTCTTCAACCAATCTCTATCCCTTGGTCTTGTTCCCTCCATCTACAAACTTGCCTCCATCACCCCCATCCTCAAAAAGCCCACCCTTGACCCAGCCAACCTCTCCAACTACCGCCCCATCTCCAACCTGCCATTCCTCTCCAAAACACTGGAGCGTATTGTCGCCACCCAGCTCCACACCCACCTCCAGTCCAACAACCTCTATGAACCCCTCCAGTCTGGTTTTCGCCCACTCCACAGCACTGAAACAGCCCTGGTCAAAGTAATCAACGATCTCCTCTCCTCTGCAGACTCCGGTGCCCTCAACATCCTGCTACTACTAGACCTCAGCGCAGCCTTTGACACTGTGAATCACTCAATCCTCCTACAAAGGCTGCGCCAACAGGGTGTTGAGGGCTCCGCTCTCGACTGGCTCACCTCCTACCTCACCGACAGGCAACAATTCATCTCCCTCTCTGGCCACACATCCGCCCTCTCCCCAGTCACACAGGGGGTCCCCCAGGGCTCAGTCCTCGGCCCCCTCCTCTTCATCTGCTATCTTTTCCTCCTTGGTCACATTATTCGCAACCTCAACCTTGATTTCCACTGTTACGCCGATGACACCCAGATCTACATCACCACCAAATCCCCTCACAACCCTCCCCTCACCCATATCGAAACCTGCATCTCTTCAATAAAAACATGGCTGACTCACAATTTCCTTAAACTCAACAGTGATAAAACAGAGCTACTCATCATAGGCACCAGATCAACCCTCAATAAAACAGGACCCATTTCACTCACCATTGAGAATTCGACCATCACCCCTTCTCCCCTGGCACGCAATCTTGGCGTTATCCTGGACCCCACCCTCTCCTTTGACCCCCATGTCAGCTCCATCATCAAGATCTCCTACTTCCACCTCCGCCGCATTGCCAAAATCAAACACTACCTCCCCCCCCGTGCTGCTGAATCCCTCATCCATGCCTTCATCACCTCCCGCCTCGACTATTGCAACGCCCTCCTCACTGGCATCTCCTCCCATTCCCTCCATAGACTCCAAATGGTACAAAACTCTGCTGCCCGCCTCCTCACCCACACCCGGACCCGTGAACACATCACTCCCGTTCTCCGCTCTCTTCACTGGCTCCCCATCAAACAACGCATCATCTTCAAAACACTCCTCCTCACCTATAAAGCCCTTCACCACCTAGCCCCCCCCTACCTCTCTGACCTCCTCATCCCCTACAACCCCCCCCGAGCCCTCCGATCCTCCTCCACTCTCTCCCTCACAGTACCACCATCAAGACTCAAAACATTTGGCAACAGAGCATTCTCCAGATCAGCACCCCGCCTCTGGAACTCCCTCCCCCAATCTGTCCGCCACTCTCCCACACTGTCTACCTTCAAAACCCAGCTGAAAACATACCTCTTCTCCCAAGCCTTCAACTTACCCTACCCCCCAACCCACTGACTTCACTCACACCCCACGCTGTATCTCTTATTCACCCCACGCTGCATCTCTTATTCATACATTCATCAACTTTTTCTTTCCTCTTTTCCATTATGTTGTCTTTTGCTCGTTGTCCTATGCTTGCTCCCCCCCTGTGTTGTCCTTTGCCTGTTCATGTAATGTTCATGTTCAATTTTCTTGTCCAATATGTTGTCTTCTGCCTGTTCACCCCCTTTCTGTACTTTTAATTTTTTTTTGTAAGCGACTTTGGGTTATTGAAAAGCGCTATATAAATAAAAGTTATTATTATTATTATTATTATTATTCTTTGCTTGAAAGCGTTGTGTCCCTATCTACTGTAAAGCTCATTTCTAACAAACATGCCTATTTTATCCTTACATTTATGTTTGACAACCCATGCTCTTATGGAGCCCCGAAGAGCTACGGTTAGCACAGATAGCATTAGCAAGAGCTATTGTTTGCTAACACCATATGTACCATTGTTTACGTCCAGTTTTCTAGAGTTAAGTAAGAAATAGGCATGGCAAAACGACTGGAATTGTGACTTTTTTTCAACTTTAGATCATCGTCAGTAAGTAAAATAAGCAATACCAATGTGTGGAAATAATCTTTTACAAGTAAAGTAACGTACCAAAAGTAAAAGTGGTAAGAATCACTATTAATGTTGCAGCTAGTAAAATTGTGTGACATCCTAATATATTCTTGTATATTCTTCATTGTTAAGTATTTTTGCACTTTAAACTGGTCTCATAATTATTCATACTTAAATTAATTTGTAATTATCCATTTACTTCATGACTGTATATTTGTACATACTCATACATATATTTATATTCATTATCAACTGGCTGGACATAATGTAATTCACTTTCACAATCATTGTAAACATCTAGGGCCAGAACCGTCTTTAGTTCATCCTTACCGTTGTTCTGTTTATACTTATATATTTTATTCTTATATCCTTACGTGACCTGTACCTGTCCTGTGTGTTTCATTGTTATTGCTGTTGCTGCTATGACACCTGAATTTCCCTATAGTGATTTAAAAAAAAAAGAAGTGTATCTTATTGTCTTCCTGGCAAGAGGAAACGAGGAGAGGAGCACCTCACAGTCCTGAGGGAGATGCACAGTGCAGATCTGGCCCAGCAGGAACGGTTGTATTTATGTTTATAGTTTGCTTTGTTATTTGCACTTGTTTGATGATTAAACTGTTTGTTTGTAACAAGTATTTTTATCGTGATTTCCTCTGTGTTAAAGGTGGGGTAGGTCATTTTGGAGAAACCAGCTCGAGTGCGCTAGAATTTGAAAATACACAGCCGGAACAAATCTGCCACTTCCTTACAGAGCCCCTCCTCCAACACACACGAACGCGCACATGACCAATGAGGGCACGAGATAAGTTTGTGCACAGATGGAAGGCTGACAGGCAGGTAGGCCATCCAGTTACTTTAGCCGGGCCGGCTCAGATGATTGGTCGTGCTTTTTAGAGCACCACGGCTTCAACAGATGAATTTTTTTTCCGATATTCATTGCTATCGGGATGTTGAGAGCATTCCATGGAATATAACAAAAAGTGTATCTCGAGCCGGTTTCTCTAACTTACCTACCCCACCTTTAACAGTAGATCTAAACAAACAAAACAGACCTTAATTTATTAGAAAGATTTTCTTTTCATGATCTGTTATTTTCTCAAATGTTCTTATTATGGGGCAGCATACAGGTGCTTGAAATTCAAATATTTACGAAATAGTCAATTCTGATCATATATATTTTTTAAATCGTTTGACAAGCACATGTATACACATGTTGTATGATTGCCCAAACTCTCCTGTTATTTTCTTCTGTATTTCGTCTTGCTATACGCAGCCTTTTCCGAAACAAAGTTTGCCTCCTGTAATGTTGTGACATACTCTTTGGTCCGGAGTTGTGAATACCCGGAGTGTTATATGAGTATGTTATATGATGTAGCACAGAGCGCGAATAAAGCACAGTTAACCATACTCGCTGTCTCCTGAGTTGTCTATCATAAAGCTCAATACACATACAAAAGGACAACACTATACCTCCTTGCTGTGATAAAAAGCCACATACCAAGAACCAAGTAAACGATCGCTTCCCTATCCTCCATTGTTATGGTGTTTTGTGAGTTGTGTCACTTTGAAGATAACGTCACGGCAGTTTTACGCAGCGTCGCTCCGCCCGCCGAACAGCCGATCGCCCCGCCTACACTGCGTCGTTAACTACCCCAGTTACTAACTGTAATGGAAACGCAGCTTAAAGGTCCCATGTCATGCTTTCCTGGTTCTTACCCGTCCCCTTGGGTGTTATGTAGCTTTTTCTGCATGTAAACGGTCTGCAGAGTCACAAACCCTCAAAGTGCACCCTGTAGCGAGTCAAACTCTAACTCTTTATTTTTCCATTTCTTTCTTTCTAGGTACAGTGACGTCACCATATCCAAATGGAGCAATCCGTGGAGCTCCTCACACAGCAGGGTCCTTCGCAACACTATCAAACGCAGTGGGGGGACTTTTAGCGTCGAGTATAGAGCTACCTGAACGTTGGTCATAGACGAGTTGGGATCGCGGAGAAACACTCACTCAGCCTTGTCTTTTCTCAGCCGCGCTACTGCGCGGAGTTTCGCCGGCACATACACTGACTGCCTTATCTTTTCTCAGGCTGTGAGTGTTTGGCGAACAGCAAGGCTGTGAGTGTGTGTGTGTGCTCAGGCTGAGTCTCACAGACCCCACGCAGCAACCAGGAAACGAGACCAGTAATCCAGCTCACACTGTCCGCTCCTCGAGCCTCAAAGGGCGGAGCAGCGAGCCCCGCAACGTCCCTCCAACACGGCCCCCAGACCCCACGCAGCATTCTCATCTGTTTGTCATTACTGGTGTCATTTTCTGGCTGCTAACGCCATTGTAACACATAATCACTGATGTTCCGCTGTAACGGTGCTGGACTCATCAGAACAGAGTCTGAGAGCTGACCAATCAGAGCACACTGGGCTCATAGGGAGGGAGGGGGGGCAGGAGCTCCAACAAGCCGTTTAGGACAGAGAGTGAATACACATACTATACAGAGATGCTGGATGAGAAACCAATGTGTGTTTGGAACATTGAACAATGTAAATCTGTTCTAGTAGACCTCAATGATGGAATTATGATCAGTAGAAATGGCCATGACATGGGACCTTTAAAGTGAGCATGGCCTACCAAGGCCAAACTAAACCCTGCTAAGCCGTGCTAGGTCCTGCAGTGGAAAAGCGCCATTTGAGTATTGTTTGGAGTCAGACTCACCTTCAGGGGGTGGAGGGTCCGCAGGTTGAAGCAGCAGTGTTGTAGTTTCCACTTTTCTCTCCTGTAGCTGAACTCAGAGGAAGTTTTTAGTTTGGTCTGAAGGTGAATCTGATCGTCTGTTTTTCAGTCCGTCTGTCTCTCTGCAGTGAGGGAGAATAACACGCCTCCTCTGCTGAACGCTGTCTCCTCTCATGTAACTCAGGGAGTGTCTCAGTCCAAAGTGCTGATTTATTGCTGGAATAAAGGTTATAGTGGGTGAGTTAAATTATGAACTAAGATGTTGTTAAAGAGGTGAAGTAGGCTCCCATAGTGTGAAGGTTTCACAAACCAAACTCAAATATCTGTATATAGCATCAGTTTAAAACATTGAACCCATTTATCTTTCAGAACCTGTCCACACTCCATCAACAAATTATCCTGGACTTCATCACAATGGCAGATTTCATAATTATGTTATTCATACTAACACATAATCAGTCACGTAAAGACAACCATTCATTTAGAAAATTAGCTATCGTTATGCTATAGACATTATACGTGCAACAAATTATGTTTAGTTATTAACTATTATTTACTTTAATTATTGGCAAAAATACATCCGTGCACAAACAGGACCTATACACATGCACTAATGGAGAGGTGTCAGATGGGAGTAGTTGGGTTTGGTGCATATGAGGCGAGCTGGCACCTCTCCAGCTACATTAGATTAGATCAAACTTTATTGTCATTGCACAGAGTACAGAAACACTCACTCAGCCTTGTCTTTTCTCAGCCGTGCTACTGCGCGGAGTTTCGCCGGTACATACACTGACTGCCTTATCCTTTCTCAGGCTGTGATGTGTGTGTGTGTGCTCAGGCTGAGTCTCACAGACCCCACGCAGCAACCAGGAAACGAGACCAGTAATCCAGCTCACACTGTCCGCTCCTCGAGCCTCAAAGGGCGGAGCAGCGAGCCCCGCAACGTCCCGCCAACACGGCCCCCAGACCCCACGCAGCATTCTCATCTGTTTGTCATTACTGGCGTCATTTTCTGGCTGCTAACGCCATTGTAACACATAATCACTGATGTTCGGCTGTAACGGTGGTGGACTCATCAGAACAGAGTCGGAGAGCTGACCAATCAGAGCACACTGGGCTAATAGGGAGGGGGGGGGGGGGGGCAGGAGCTCCAACAACCCTCTTAGGACAGAGAGTGAATATGCATACTATACAGACATGCTGGATGAGAAACCAATGTGAGTTTGGAACATTGAACAATGTAAATCTGTTCTAGTCGACCTCAATGATGGAATTATGATCAGTAGAAATGGCCATGACATGGGACCTTTAAAGTGAGCATGGCCTACCAAGGCCAAACTAAACCCTGCTAAGCCGTGCTAGGTCCTGCAGTGGAAAAGCGCCATTTGAGTATTGTTTGGAGTCAGACTCACCTTCAGGGGGTGGAGGGTCCGCAGGTTGAAGCAGCAGTGTTGTAGTTTCCACTTTTCTCTCCTGTAGCTGAACTCAGAGGAAGTTTTTAGTTTGGTCTGAAGGTGAATCTGATCGTCTGTTTTTCAGTCCGTCTGTCTCTCTGCAGTGAGGGAGAATAACACGCCTCCTCTGCTGAACGCTGTCTCCTCTCATGTAACTCAGGGAGTGTCTCAGTCCAAAGTGCTGATTTATTGCTGGAATAAAGGTTATAGTGGGTGAGTTAAAATATGAACTAAGATGTTGTTAAAGAGGTGAAGTAGGCTCCCATAGTGTGAAGGTTTCACAAACCAAACTCAAATATCTGTCAAGTATATGTCATCAATTTAAAACATTGAACCCTTTTACAGTATCTTTCAGAACCTGTCACCACTCCATCAACAAATTATCCTGGACTTCATCACAATGGCAGATTTCATAATTATGTTATTCATACTAACACATAATCAGTCACGTAAAGACAACCATTCATTTAGAAAATTAGCTATCGTTATGCTATAGACATTATACATGCAACAAATTATGTTTAGTTATTAACTATTATTTACTTTAATTATTGGCAAAAATACATCCGTGCACAAACAGGACCTATACACATGCACTAATGGAGAGGTGTCAGATGGGAGTAGTTGGGTTTGGTGCATATGAGGCGAGCTGGCACCCCTCCAGCTACATTAGATTAGATAAGATCAAACTTTATTGTCATACAACGAATTGCAGTTTGCATCCAACTAGAAAGGTCACAGTAAAGTGCATAAGGTTAAAATAAATTCACATATCAGATACATTTTCATAAATGTACAAATATTAATACATGTCTTTTGTTTTTGGTCTGCAGAAGTCACGGTACTTATCATCATTACTCTCACAGAGATCATGCACTTTATTTACGCGTCAAGTCGTAGCCATATACCATATACATTGGGGGTGGGACATCCCCCCAATATTCAGATACGCTCAAAATGCTTTTTGGGCGGGTGTCTGGGAGGAAGTTGGGGGTCTTTTGATTTTTGATTGAGTGGCAAGCAGCTAGTGCAAGTCGTGACTGTAAAACAAAAGGGAAATAAAGTGTTCCTGTTTCTACTGAAATTGCGTGGCACAGACCTTTCTATGGATTTAAATGCTTTAATATGATTATGGTTATAGTTGTACTTTATTCATTAACAGGTTTTAAAGTATCCCATGTGTTAGTGAATTTTTTAATATGTTCCTTTAGAATGGCAGGAAATTAGTATTCAAATTTTGATTTAATTTTTGGTCACCCCCAATGTTGACTCCATGGCTACGGCCCTGCAATTTCAACCCAGTCTCACAAAAAAACGTGTAATAACTACGTTGGTCCACAACTTGGGACGTAGTATTTCTACAAAAACGCCTCTGAAATTGTAGGATCCCTACCTTTTTTTTTCACCATTCATTCCAATGGCTGGCGTCTATGTCACGTGATCTTCAAATTTCTCCCTGCAGAAAAAAAAAAAAAGGCCGACCTTCGTTTTATTCTCGGTGGAAAATGCCTATTTTAAGGTTAGTTTGGCCATTAAAATACGTTTTGATGTCATTTGATGCGAGAAATATGAGTTGTTATTTCAGATTATGTGTGCAGTGGATGTCCATGATTTTTAGTTTGCTAGTTATTACGAAGATTACTTCAGGAAATTGTGTCCATTCAACGTTTTCGTTGTTACCAAGGTGGTTGCTAGGGACGCTGCTATCAATATTATTTCTGTTATGTTGTGTAACTGTTTAATGGTGTTATCTTTATTGCTACCCCCTTCCCCGTCAATTTATAGTGTTGGTCCACAGCACAAATGTATTAGTTTAACAAAATCCGCATCTAAAATTGTGGCATTGATACGTTATTTTCCCCTGTGCAATTCTCCATTTACTCAACAACAACACATCATTATCCTTGTGTTTATTTATTTATTTGATTAATAAACACAAGTTGGAGTCCGTCAGGACCGAGGGTCGGAGCAGCTCATAGTAGTTGCTTTTTAGAGAATTGTACACCCGGAAGTAAGTATTCTCTCCGCTTCGCTTGACAAACCCCGTCCTCAAGCTGTGTGATTGGATGTTTGAGTGTGCTCCGAGGGTTACACCGAGCGTCGAACAGCACTTGAAATGGGATGGAACCACGGCAGACTGTCCAAAACTGGATTTGAACGGGTCCACCCCGTCCGCCCCTCCCCCACCCCGTCCCCAGAACTACACATGCTGGCTGTTGTGTTTTGCAACATGCTCTATGGCAGTGGTTTTCAAAGTGGGGGCCGCGGCCCCCTGGGGGGCCGCCAGGGGGCGCTAGGGGGGCCTCAGAAAATTGGAGGGAAGATAATAAAAAAAAAAGGAAAGACAAAAAAAAAAAATTCTAATTATTTTTTAATAAATATTTTAAATCTGATTTTTAAAAAAAAATCATAATTATAAAATATAATTTATAATAATGGAACATATAATTTGCCATAGTCATCTTTCTGATTGCCTACCAGTCAAAACATCGTTCACGACGCCATGACGTCATGTTTAGACCTGGCGGTTTGCGCCATTTATCAAGCTGCTTTGCTCCTCAAGCGAGCAAGCTAGCTAGCTCAAAATGGACAGGTTTTTGACAAAGAACAGGTCAACGGAACCGACCAACAGCCCTGCTGTGGAGGACACTGCTGCAAAAAAACCTAAGAACTTCTGGCCAATTAAAATCAGAAGGTACGAGGCAGCGTACATTAAGTATGGCTTTACAGCCATACAGAAAAATGGCCATGATTGCCCGAAGTGTGTGCTCTGTCTGGAGACCCTCTCAAACGAGTGTTTAAAACCTTCGAAACTTCAGCGTCACTTGATGCAAAAACATCCGGCAGAGGCCGAAAAAACGGCAGACTTCTTCAGACGTAAAGAGGAGCATTTGGCCAGGCAATCTGCTGCATTCACACAGCAAGCTACCGTTCCCGAGCGGGCCCTGAAGGCATCATTTTTAGCTTCATACCACATTGCTCGTGCAAAAAAACCTCACACAATCGGAGAGGATTTGCTTTTACCAGCTACCAAAGACATTGTCCGAGAATTGCTTGGCGAGGATGCTGCTAAAAAAATTGACGCTGTCCCACTCTCGGACAACACCGTCAGCCGACGGATTGGTGACATGGCGCAGGACGTATCTGCTCAGCTTTTGGAGCAGGTGAGAGCCAGCGAGTACTTCGCTCTTCAACTAGATGAGAGCACAGACATATCGAATGAGGCCCAACTGCTTGTGTACATTCGATTTATTTCCCAGGAGAGATTTGTCGAGGAAATACTGTTTTGTAAAGCACTTGAAAGAAGAACCACTGGGAAAGATATTTTTCAAGTTTTGGACGATTACATCGAGTCTAACGGATTGAACTGGGCCCGCTGTGTGGGGGTGTGTTCGGACGGAGCCGCGGCAATGACCGGCAAGATCAGTGGAGTGACCGCTCTCATTAAGCAGAAAGCCCCGCATGTAGTCGCCACACACTGCATGCTCCACCGTGAGGCACTTGTCGCAAAAAGGATGGATAACGAGTTGAATCAGGTACTACAGGAGGTTGTACAAGTGGTGAATTTTATTAAAGCCCGCCCCTTGAAACACAGACTGTTTACCCTGCTTTGTAATTAGATGGGCGCCCGTTTTGAGGGGCTGCTGCTTCACTCAAACGTGCGCTGGCTGTCACGGGGCGCAGTTTTGAACCGTGTCTATGAGCTGCGGAGGGAGGTTGGAGAGTTCCTCTCTTCTGAAAAGCATCAGCTGGCAGAGCGGTTCACTGATGCAACCTGGATCCGCAAACTTGCATACATGTCAGACATTTTTCTGCATCTAAATGTACTGAACCAAAGCATGCAAGGACGTGACACGTACATACTGCAGGTGCAAGACAAAGTGCGTGCTTTTTCCAAAAAGATTATGCTGTGGTCAAACAAGCTCCAGGAGGGAGTCACAGAGATGTTCCCACTACTTCACCAGGAGCTGCTGTCATGTGATGATTTGGGCTCCATCTCTCCAATGATCCAGTCCCACCTGGAGCACCTCCAAGGATATTTTAAAGACTATTTCCCTGACCTTGAAAACACACATTTAAACTGGGTTAGGAACCCCTTTTCCCCCGGTGTCGGTTCTAGTTTGGGCATAAAGTCACAGGAGGAGCTGATTGAGATGAAAAACTCAGGGGATTTAAAACTAAACTTTGAGGCTCTTCCCCTGTCTAACTACTGGCTACATGTAAGAAAGGACTATCCCACCTTGGCTGACAGGGCACTGAAATGCCTTCTCCCTTTTGCAACAACTTACTTGTGTGAGTCTGGCTTTTCAGCTTTAAAGGTACTCAAAACTAAACATAGAGCACGTCTACATGTGGACAATGACATGCGTATGGCACTGACAGACATTAAGCCCAGGCTTGACAGACTGTGTAGGAGCCACCAAGCCCATCCCTCCCACTAGTGTGATCACTGTCTGTCACTTCCAACACACACACACACACACACACACACACACACACACACACACACACACACACACACACACACACACACACAAAAGAGAGGTTTGGTTTCTTTTTTCTGTTTTTGTATCATCAACAGTTTGTTGAAAGGTTTGTTATTCAGTGGGAATATAGTGTTGAACTTACAGAACCAAGTCAGTTTAATAGATTTTTTTTCTTTTTTGACTGAAAACTTTTGAAGACATAATGCAAGAAAGACAAAAAAAAAAAACTCTTGCATATGTAAATATATTTTCTGTAGGGTAAAATGTATTGCAACATAGTGTCTATAATAAGAAAAACATTGTGGTGGAACAAAGATGCCCTGCCATACAAATCTTATTCTGTGTTGAAAACATATTGTTAATATTATTCTCATGCTAAACAAATGTAATAATTACAGTATTGAATAGAGAATAAAAGTAACAAAAACGTTCTTAAAGTTGATGTGTGACATATTTTGTAGCATTGTTGGTGGGTTTGCAAAGGGGGTCCCCGGCCAGAAGCTAATGATTTTTGGGGGGCCTTGGCATGGAAAAGTTTGGGAACCCCTGCTCTATGGCACGTCTCTACTGGGAATTGTAGTTTTAAAAGACGTTTTCGGATTTTTCCCATAAGAAGTTGCCAGTATTAAACTGTGTACATCCCTGGAGGTTTAGGGGATAGGAACACTCCAATTTAAAACATATAATTAATAAATGGGTGAAAATTGCTTGTGCCCATAATGGGCAGCATTAATATATACCCACATGCCAGCTAAGGTCAGAAGAGCTATATAGCTCCAACACTGATGTCAATGAGGAGCTCGTTCCACCATTCATGCACTGAGACTTTCCCTCAGCCACGACGCAGACTCTCTGCATCACATTAATGCACACAATGTACACAATATCTGGTCTTTTATTATTACTGCACATATTTTATTCCATTCTATTTCAATGTAAATACTGTTTTTTTTATTTTACTATATATATATATATTTTTTAATGTTATTATATTTTTCCTAAAATAGTTGTGTTTTTTTATTTTTATGTATGCACCACGACACCAAGTCAAATTCCTCGTACGTATCAACCTACCTGGTAATAAAACTGATTCTGATTCTGATTTCGGAGCCAGGATAGTGTGTTTTTGGGGGTTACCTGGGTCCCACTCACAGTGGGAGCAGCAATCTGATTGGCTGATGCACGAGCTGGACGAGCTGGAGTTTAACCAAGGCCAGCACCGGTGTCTTGAATTGGATTATTGAATTAACTGGCAGCAGAGATGGCAAAAGTAAACACATCCTTTACTCAAGCAGAAGTACAGATACTCGTGTTTAAAAATACTCTGGTAGAAGTACTGACTAAACTTCTTTCCTCAAGTCAAAGTAAAGAGGGTTTGAAATGTGCTTCAGTAAAAAGTACCCATAACTAGCAGCTGTTTTAAAGAGTACCTGACCTCCCTTTATATTAATAGAACAATAATGTCATTGTTAGCTAATGAATGTTTCCATGCTGAACAACGGCAACATGACAACGTTTCCATTGGTCCCTCTTCTTTAGAGAAGACCAGGAAATTATGGATACACGGATCGTGTTCAAATCAATAGGCACGCAATGACTCTAAATAATAATGATCACGCCACCAAACACACATTCACACTAAAGGAACCAGCCTGTTTGGAAAATGAGAGAAGTAGAAAGTACAGGTATTTGTGTTCAACATGTGAGAAGTAGAAAGTACAGGTATTTGAGTTCAACATGTAAGAAGTAGAAAGAACAGGTATTTGGGTTCAACATGTAAGAAGTAGAAAGTACAGGTATTTGAGTTCAACATGTAAGAAGTAGAAAGAACAGGTATTTGGGTTCAACATGTAAGAAGTAGAAAGTACAGGTATTTGTGTTCAACATGTAAGAAGTAGAAAGAACAGGTATTTGGGTTCAACATGTAAGAAGTAGAAAGTACAGGTATTTGTGTTCAACATGTAAGAAGTAGAAAGTACAGGTATTTGAGTTCAACATGTGAGAAGTAGAAAGTACAGGTATTTGTGTTCAACATGTAAGAAGTAGAAAGTACAGGTATTTGTGTTCAACATGTAAGAAGTAGAAAGTACAGGTATTTGAGTTCAACATGTAAGAAGTAGAAAGTACAGGTATTTGTGTTCAACATGTAAGAAGTAGAAAGTACAGGTCTTTGTGTTCAACATGTAAGAAGTAGAAAGTACAGGTATTTGAGTTCAACATGTAAGAAGTAGAAAGTACAGGTATTTGTGTTCAACATGTAAGAAGTAGAAAGTACAGGTATTTGTGTTCAACATGTAAGAAGTCAAAGTAAAAAGTTGTCAGAAAAATAAGTAGTGGAGTAAAGTACTGATACCAGAAAAAATAAGTTAAGTACAGAAACAAAGTATTTATACTCCACTACTTCCCACCTCTGGCTGTCAGCCAGTGGAGGAGAGGAGCAGAGGAGTAGTGGGAGAACAGGAGGAGGTTGAAGACCAGTCTAGCTGCAGCATTCTGAATTAGCTGAAGCATTCTGATGGTGTTTAACAACTCTCTGTATTTTAGACCAATCACGACCAAGCCAAGTTTCAACAGACTCTACTATTTCTACTTTTTATTCTGAGACGCGTCATGTCAGTGAGGAAATAAACATGAATACAATTAGGAAAAGAAGCAACTTGTTTTCAGTCTGAAGAAACCTCTGTTCTTGTGAAACTGATTTAATCAGAAATGTTAGTTTGTTTATTATTTGACAGCATTGTAACATCTGTTTGCTCTTTTCTCATTAAATGGGATTGTTGCTGCTTTAATAATCTGAGTGACATCATTATTAATATGAATGAATAACTCTATTGAACATGCATGTTTTTATATATTGAAGTAGTGCACACATTACTTTATCTTCTCCATTATATATTTTACTTTACTATATATTATTATTGTATTAAACGTCTTAGCTGAATACTCAACTCTGATTGGTCAAATTAGAAGTTTAAGAGGTTGTTAATACTCGATAACACACCGCTGCCAAGAAATCAGTATTTTAGATTGAGATTAAATCCTTTAGAGTTTATAAACGTGTGCATTTGATAATCCACGCTGAACAGCAATGGGTCGTCCTCTCTGTTTAGGTTTCTCCTGGGAAAACTGGGTTTAACATTTACTCTGTATTTAAATACTTAGAAATCTCTTTCAAACATTTATTTTATTCCCTGATGAAGAGGTCTGTCAGGGAGTTAATTTAAACCCAGTAACTCTGTATGTTTTATATAATTATACAAGTTAAAAATTGCTTGTAATAAAACTAATAAAAAATGCATTTAATTTTGGATCTGATAAATGATTCGCTGCTCAAACTCGCAGTTGGATTAAACATATTATTTATTTTCCCATCATGCACAAATAACAAATTAACAATTTATAACGACATAGAATCAATAAAACAGAGAAGGTTGAACTATAACCTGACATAAAGATCTGAATCTGGGTGAGATCATTTCAAATGTAAAGAATATATATCTCTTATTTCCTCTAAAGGAAGCAGATCAGCTTATTTGATGAACTTGATGTTACTTGGATAAAAGTGTGAGCTAAATGCACGTGTTTCAATTTAAGAAAGGTTGACAGTATGATCAAAAAGCAGATTATCAAACTCAATAACAACAAGAATAAAAACATGTTTAGAATAAAGAGCCAGCAGGAGGACAGGGTCAGAGGTCAGTGAACGATCCCTTTAAGAGATGTTTATCTCTACCTGCTCTGATCCACTGTCACACACACCTTCAGTGGTAATATCTTCACTTCACCCACAGTGAGAATGTATGGAAACATCTTCTCAGTGAAAGTGTGTGTGAAGGTGTGTATGTGTGTGTTAGTGTCAGGATCAGAGAACGACAACATTCCTCTGTTCCAGTCCAGATTCACTCTGACCCTCTGGAGCTCCTTCTTCAGGCTGAGAGGAGTGGATGGAGCTGGTAGTGACCATGCTGAGTATTTACCTTTATAGAAACCTATTCTCCAGAATCCAGACTCTATGTCTCCCTTCCTCTGGGCAGACTCTGCTAACACACCAAGTACCCACAATGTACTGTCTGTAACCTGGACATCCCAGCTGTGAGTCCCTGAGTTAAAGCCCTCAGAGCCCAGGACACAGATTTGTTTATCAAACCTCTCTGGATTATCAGGAAGTTCCTGTCTCTCTCCTCGTCTCACTCTGGTCAGATCTTCAGACAGGATGAGGAATGGATTAGCAGTGTTTGGGTCCAGGATGAGAGGAGAGTAGGACACCATGTCCTTCATCTTGCTCCAGATGTTGAAGCTGAGGTTGGCCAGGTGTTTGGCCTGGTCTATCAGAGCTCCTGAGGGCAGCTGTGGATCCTCCAGCAGGGGGCGCTGCAGCCTCTCCACTGCAGCCTTGTAGTTGTGCAGGAAGGAGACGTCTTCAGCTCTCAGCTCCTCCTCTGTGGCTCTGACTGTGTGTGAAAGAGCTGCTATCTCTCTGCTCACAGCCTCCGTCTTCTCCTCCATCATCCTCCTCTTCTGCTCCTCTTCCTCCCTCAGTGCAGCCATCCTGGCCTCCTCTTCCTCTTCTAGAAACTGGTGAAGCTTCTTAAACTGCTCCTTAATCTGCGTCTCTGTGTGTTGAGCCTGGACCTTCATGTGTCCTGCTGTTTGATCAAACTTCTCTTTAACTTCTTCAAAGAGCTTCAGTTTCTCCTGAAAGGGCTGCAGAGATTTCTGGAGCTCCTCTTTGAGATCCTGAGCAGCTTCATCGATGGGTGTGATTCTGTGGTTTTTGTGTGTTTTTGAATCTCTGCAGATGAGACACACTGGCTGCTGATGGTCCAGACAGAAGAGTTTGAGTTTCTCAGAGTGCAGACTGCAGAGAGCCTCTGGAGATCTCTGATCTCTCTCCAGTAAGAAGGTCTCACAGAGGTTCTTTAAAGCCAAGTTGGGAGGAAGGAAATCCTTTGAATGTTTTCTCCTACAAACTGGACACTCCTTTACTTCTTTCCCATCCCACCAGGTCTGCAGACAGGCTTTACAGACGCTGTGGCAGCAGGACAGGATGACAGGATCTCTAAAGACTTCCTGACAGATAGGACAGCAGAGATCTTCCTCTAACCTGGAAGCCATGTTGTCTCTGAGTGAAGCTGAAACACAGCAGACAGGAGTATACAGTCAGTCATGGCTCCCCTCCCCCTCCTCTAGTGACTTCACTGAAATTCACTTTTGGCGCTTTTCCACTGCAGGACCTAGCACGGCTTAGCATGGTTCAGTTTGGCCCGGCCCGCTTTTTTTTGCTTTTCCACTAGGGGTAGTTCCTGCTCACAGGTACTTTTTAACTTTTTTTCTGGTCCTCGAAAATCGAGGTTCCTACCGAGCCAACAACCGAGCTGAATATATTAAACTAGTGACGTAAACACTCCCGACTGCTGATTGGTCAGAGAGAATCGTAAAAATCGTTCCGCGAGACAGTCCCCAAGCGTTGCATAAGCACAATTTTTAAAACAGACAAACTACCGTTAAACAAATCCATAAAGAAATGGCAGCAACAAAAAAAAGACGCCGTGGTCGTTTAACGAGGTACAGACGTTACTCCATCTCGTTGCGGATGAAAAAATACAGCGGGGGCTAGACGTCACAACAACGCGAAACGACGCCTGGACTCGGCAACGGCTGCAGGATGGTACGTTTTTGCTAACTCTCTGTTCTTTGCTTGAAAGCGTTGTGTCCCTATTTATTGTAAAGCTCATTTCTAACAAACATGCCTATTTTACCCTTACATTTATGTTCGACAACCCATGCTCTTATGGAGCCCCGAAGAGCTACGGTTAGCACAGATAGCATTAGCAAGAGCTATTGTTTGCTAACACCATATGTACCATTGTTTACGTACAGTTTTCTAGAGTTAAGTAAGAAATAGGCATGGCAAAACGACTGGAATTGTGACTTTTTTTCAACTTTAGATCATCGTCAGTAAGTAAAATAAGCAATACCAATGTGTGGAAATAATCTGTTACAAGTAAAGTAATGTACCAAAAGTAAAAGTGGTAAGAATCACTATTAATGTTGCAGCTAGTAAAATTGTGTGACATCCTAATATATTCTTGTATATTCTTCATTGTTAAGTATTTTTGCACTTTAAACTGGTCTCATAATTATTCATACTTAAATTAATTTTTAATTATCCATTTACTTCATGACTGTATATTTATACATATACTCATACATATATTTATATTCATTATCAACTGGCTGGACATAATGTAATTCACTTTCACAATCATTGTAAACATCTAGGGCCAGAACCGTCTTTAGTTCATCCTTACCGTTGTTCTGTTTATACTTATATATTTGATTCTTATATCCTTACGTGACCTGTACCTGTCCTGTGTTTTTCATTCTTATTGCTGTTGCTGCTATGACACCTGAATTTCCCTATGGTGATTTAAAAAAAAAAGAAGTTTATCTTATTGTCTTCCAGGCAAGAGGAAACGAGGAGAGGAGCACCTCACAGTCCTGAGGGAGATGCACAGTGCAGATCTGGCCCAGCAGGAGCTGAACCGGGCCCAGCAGGAACGGTTGTATTTATGTTTATAGTTTGCTTTGTTATTTGCACTTGTTTGATGATTAAACTGTTTGTTTGTAACAAGTATTTTTATCGTGATTTCCTCTGTGTTAAAGGTGGGGTAGGTCATTTTGGAGAAACCAGCTCGAGTGCGCTAGAATTTGAAAATACACAGCCGGAACAAATCTGCCACTTCCTTAGCCCCTCCTCCAACACACACGAACGTGCACATGACCAATGAGGGCACGAGATAAGTTTGTGCACAGATGGAAGGCTGACAGGCAGGTAGGCCATCCAGTTACTTTAGCCGGCTCAGATGATTGGTCGTGCTTTTTAGAGCACCACGGCTTCCACAGATGAAATTTATTTTCGATAATCATTGCCATCGGGATGTTGAGAGCATTCCATGGAATATAACAAAAAGTGTATCTCGAGCCGGTTTCTCAAACTTACCTACCCCACCTTTAACAGTAGATCTAAACAAACAAAACAGACCTTAATTTATTAGAAAGATGTTCTTTTCATGATCTGTTATTTTCTCAAATGTTCTTATTATGGGGCAGTATACAGGTGCTTGAAATTCAAATATTTACGAAATAGTCAATTCTGATCATATTTTTTTTTTAATCGTTTGACAAACACATGTATACACATGTTGTATGATTGCCCAAACTCTCCTGTTATTTTCTTCTGTATTTCGTCTTGCTATACGCAGCCTTTTCCGAAACAAAGTTTGCCTCCTGTAATGTTGTGACATACTCTTTGGTCCGGAGTTGTGAATACCCGGAGTGTTATATGAGTATGTTATATGATGTAGCACAGAGCGCGAATAAAGCACAGTTAACCATACTCGCTGTCTCCTGAGTTTTCTATAATAAAGCACGATACACATACAAAAGGACAACACTATACCTCCTTGCTGTGATAAAAAGCCACATACCAAGAACCAAGTAAACGATCGCTTCCCTATCCTCCATTGTTATGGTGTTTTGTGAGTTGTGTCGCTTTGAAGATAACGTCACGGCAGTTTTACGCAGCTTCGCTCGGCCCCCCGAACAGCCGATCGCCCCGCCTACACTGCGTCGTTAACTACCCCAGTTACTAACTGTAATGGAAACGCAGCTTAAAAGGTCCCATGTCATGCTTTCCTGGTTCTTACCCGTCCCCTTGGGTGTTATGTAGCTTTGTCTGCATGTAAACGGTCTGCAGAGTCACAAACCCTCAAAGTGCACCCTGTAGCGAGTCAAACTCTAACACTTTCTTTTTCCATTTCTTTCTTTCTGGATACAGTGACGTCACCATATCCAAATGGAGCAATCCGTGGAGCTCCTCACACAGCAGGATCCCTTGCAACACTATCAAACGCAGTGTGGGGACCTTTAGCGTTGAGCATAGAGCTACCTGAACGTTGGTCATAGACGAGTTGGGATCGCGGAGAAACAATCACTCAGCCTTTTCTCAGCCGCGCCACTGCGCGGAGTTTCGCCGGCACATACACTGACTGCCTTATCTTTTCTCAGGCTGTGAGTGTTTGGCGAACAGCCAGGCTGTGTGTGTGTGCTCAGGCTGAGTCTCACAGACCCCACGCAGCAACCAGGAAACGAGACCAGTAATCCAGTTCACACTGTCCGCTCCTCGAGCCTCAAAGGGCGGAGCAGCGAGCCCCGCAACGTCCCGCCAACACGGCACCCAGACCCCGCGCAGCATTCTCATCTGTTTGTCATTACTGGTGTCATTTTCTGGCTGCTAATGCCATTGTAACACATAATCACTGATGTTCCGCTGTAACGGTGGTGGACTCATCAGAACAGAGTGGGCGAGTTGACCAATCAGAGCATAGTGGGCTCATAGGGAGGGAGGGGGGGCAGGAGCTCCAACAAGCCGTTTAGGACAGAGAGTGAATACACATACTATACAGAGATGCTGGATGAGAAACCAATGTGAGTTTGGAACATTGAACAATGTAAATCTGTTCTAGTAGACCTCAACAATGGAATTATGATCAGTAGAAATGGCCATGACATGGGACCTTTAAAGTGAGCATGGCCTACCAAGGCCAAACTAAACCTTGCCAAGCCGTGCTAGGTCCTGCAGTGGAAAAGCGCCATTTGAGTATTGTTTGGAGTCAGACTCACCTTCAGGGGGTGGAGGGTCCGCAGGTTGAAGCAGCAGTGTTGTAGTTTCCACTTTTCTCTCCTGTAGCTGAACTCAGAGGAAGTTGTTGGTTTGGTCTGAAGGTGAATCTGATCGTCTGTTTTTCAGTCCGTCTGTCTCTCTGCAGTGAGGGAGAATAACAAACTGTTTCCTAGTTTATCTCAGGTGTGTCAGGTGAGGGAGGAGCTCTGTCACGCCTCCTCTGCTGAACGCTGTCTCCTCTCATGTAACTCAGGGAGTTTCTCAGCCTGTTTTTCAGGTTTCAGGCTCGAAAATGACATTCCCAGAACAAATGACCATATCTTCCCTTCTAAAAGGGTTAAATTAATAATCTTTTTTCTCAAAGTAATGATAAACCTGTGAGTTGGATGTAGAAAAGTCAGAATCAATATAGATGTTTTTTATTTTAAAGAAAATTCAGATTGAACACAGTAAAAAACTGTAAATTATAGTGTCCGTTCAAAACATATTTTGTACTTATAGTGAAAACCAGTGGCAAGCCGTGAGCTTTATAACTAGGCCCTCTGACCCCCACCCCTTCCCTCGAAATGAAGGGGAAAAAAGAGTTATTACGTCACAGCGTATACTTCAGCGGAATATCAAAACAACGGCCTGGGGTGCAAAACGCATCAATGAAAGCGACCCTCTACCACACAAAACAACACCTGTGAACCCAATTTGTGTTTTTTGAAATTGAAAATGATGTCGCATTGTGTTTGTTAATTTCGTTGCAGTTTTATGTCTTAAGTGTAATTTTGCATGCTTTTATTTTGAAGGCGAGTTCACGCTGTTGTCAGGAAGTTGTTGTTGCTTTGGAAACAAGAAAAAAGTTTCACAGCGGGCGGAACTTGTCATAAAGTCCGCGATAATAAAACCCACCCATTTAGAGGGAAGATATGATTGGCCTGACCTTTCGCAAAGCCACGCCCCCCTTGGTTACTGTTGCTAGTCCGACAAGCTGAGAGCCAGATGCGTTAAACAAAGCCATAATGGAGTGTCTCCGTAACGTCGGAGTCGCCTTAACAGACTCATTTTGGAGCAATAACGCAGCAATATCCTCCAGGTCCCGACAAAAGGGGCTACAATACGCTATGGAGGGTTATATCCACAGTATAAACATTAGAAAAGAGGGAGGCACAACATCAATAGAGGCACTTGCATACAGGTCGCAGTGCAAGAGTGAAAAACCACTGAGCCGTATGTCAAATTCGACGGAATTATTATTATTATTTTGGAATAAAACAATACAATCACAAGAGGCATTAAATGTTGTAGTTTGTCTCAAGTTAACTACCGTTTCCTTGGTGGCTTTCTGCATCCACCTTGTTGTTCCTTTGTGGGGGTCGGGGTGCCCACTTGTGCAGCAGGATTAGGGAAGTCGGCAGTAGGCTTTCCATTAACAAAATGCTACAAAGATTAAAGCAAAAATATAAATGAATGATTGCCTGTTGGCTTTCTTGTTTGTACTTTGACCACAGACTAATAACGGAGCTCAGCTGTTCAGACATTATTATGCATCAAGTGATATACATGGTCAAAACGGCCTATAAGCACACAGCTTACAGCTGTAGTCGTGTGACTTTAGCTAACGTTCGTTAGTGAAATTAGTTAATTAAATTAGTTAGTTAATTTGTGAATGTAATCTTTGCTAGCTAGCTAGCTACGTTAGCACGTATTTACCTTCGAGCAAACGTATTTGTGTTTGTTGATATTCGCCATATTCAGCTGGGCATGGGGCCTGCCGCATTTCTTTATCCACTGGCGCCATCTCTCCTCTCGGGTTTTGGGTTTAGGAAACGGGTAAAAATATCACCCCCCCCTCCCTCTAAGCTTATGGGATATCTGCTATCCGATTTTCAAAGACCATAAGCACAACGCTTCACCATTTTCGCAATGAATTTGAACGCTATACGTCTACACTACAGGGATCAAAAAATGCTTTCAACGCTTCGCCCATTCACTTGAATGGGGTGACGTAGAAGATTTTTAATCTTTGCCGAACTGCATTGTGGGGAGCATGGCATGGCTTTGCCAAGTTTACGCGCCAAACCACGGGTAGCGCCATAACCCTACACAAATGCACTTCATTTCCGCCGGAAGTCTTTTGCACAGCGTCTGTCGGTGTAAACCGGTGTAAACAGTCAGACGGGCACTGGTGTAAACACAGCGATTTCGCTAGCTTGGGAACACGATTCTACTTCTTTGACTGGAGATGGCGTTACTCTCCCCCACCCGAATTCAGTGCAAAACTGGGAGGATAACATGACGACGTGGCCCAGCATAACGTACAGCAAAATTTGCTCCTACTTCGTTCAATCCATGGCAATAGATGGAAAAGCAATGGACAGTCTGAAGGCATATCATAAGGCTACGCACATTCTACTTTGCCCACATGCTCCCGAAAATTGTTGACGATTTTGTTGAGGGAAGGTTACAGTTCTGCAGTAAATATCTCAGCATTTTAAAACCAAAATAAACTGCCTTATTTAGGTCATGCCCACAGGAGCCAACAGTTGTCTGTTGTTTACATAATGCACAATTTACATGATCTCTTTATGCTGTGCAATATATCATATGTGCCTGTACTGTTTGAGTGAAAATAAAGTTTGATGTAATTTAATTTCATTATTGCACTGTTATTGCATTATTGCATTTCATATGTTCCTTAGAGTGCTACAATTTCTTTTAACACAGTTCATCATTCATATTAAGCTCATACTGTACATAAATAACACTGAATGAATTAATTGTTGAGAGGAAACTAAAGAAATGGCTTCAACAAGAAAGATCACATGTTTAATCCTAACAGGTATTACAAATTAAAATATAAAAGCAGCCCACACAATTACATCACTATGAAAATATTCATATATAATATTAAAAAATACAATGCATGCAGTATTTGTTGTGTTTATCTGTATTTAATGAACAACATGGCTGGGTGCTGGGTGCTGGTTTGTGGTCGTAGCACTCTCTATCTAACCACTCGTTCAGGTGCTTTCTCGAGTGATTGCAACCAACTACCGCACACGTAGTTCCCGAACCACTTTTCTTCATGTTGTAATTGTTATATCCTCTTTGTCTCTGCGATATCAGTGCTTTGTCGGCACAACGGAGCTAGCTAGCAAAACAAACCCAGTCCGCCAAAACGGAAGTGCATTGCATCGAAGGAAGGAGTTCAGGATGTAGAGCGGAAACGGCTCAATAACTTGTGTATCGGCATCTGTTCAACTTTTGAGGCTCGATGCTTGGCATCAGCCAATCAAATCCCGTTTATGCAAATCCCGCCAGTGCAAGCGCAGCCAATCAAACCGCATGCAAGCTGGGAGAGCCAGACCGCAGTTAATTTCCTCATATTCCAAACGAGATATTACGATAGCAAATCACCCGGTTCTTTACGACCGGAACTATTTACCGGGATACAAACCGGAGGAACCAGACATGGAGAGAGGTGGCAGAGACAGTGGGTGAAACTGATAGTTTTTTCGCCTGTTTGGAGAGTTTATATCCAGTTTACTTCGTTTTAACATTGCTATTGCTTTGTATGTCGGGGGCGGGAGATTCATGTGATTGGTTGCTCGCAAAAAATCGCCAAGCTTCAGACACGCCCAGCTTCAAGATTTGTTCATGCCTGTAGTGTAGACGGGCCGGACTTCCACAGGGAGCCGCGCACGTGATCGAATATGATTGGACAACGGGCATTTAGGGGCGTGGCTTTGCGAAAGGTCAATTGTACTGTCATTTGACATTACTCTCTCGTTCAGTTACCGGGCCCTCTGTGAATCGCAGAGAGGGCCAGACGAGCTTCTTTCATGTAACCCTTCACATTCAAACAGAGACTGAACAGGCAGATTCGAAGGATTTATTTCTTTGGAAATTAAATTGTAAATACAATTAAATCAAGTTTTTTTCGGTAAAACTAAGGAAAAATATAACAAAAATAATATTTTAAAAATATATATTTTAAAAAAATAATATATTTTTGTAATGTTTTTAAATATTATTTTTTAGAATATCTTAGGCCCTCACAGAGGGCCTAGAGGGCGCTGACGGCTCGCCACTGGGGAAAACTAACCTTGGATGATGGGTTAGTAGACTAAAAGCTTTAGGAATCCAAAGTACAACATATAATAAGTACCCTGTATCAAGATTGATGCAAAACAAGTGATATTTGACCTTTTTAGACAGATTTAGCAAAAAAAAACTCTTCTGGGGCCATTTGGGTGGATTTTCCTTATCTCTGGCCCCCCCTTGCTCGATTTTGACATGTGACATCTCTTTCTGACCGTTAGAGCCAAAAGAATCGAAGCGAAATTGTCCCGCACACAATCATGTTAAAAAAACAGATGCGTCTTCGCACATTCAATCTTCCTACAGAGCGTAGGAATGGCCTGCTCTACTCTTTGAAAACGGAATTGCAGTTTTATTGCTTATAGATTATCAGAATATTTCAAAGGGGACACAGCCACATTGGATATTAACCTATGGATTAACTACATCATCGTTGTTATCGTTTAAATGTCATTGAAGACCAGTTTTGACCAGACAAAACCAAGGTAAGCCATGTTAGCATTGTAGGCTACCTAGCGCCACATGTTTTGATGTAAGTTTTTGTTGATAACGTCGCGAGTTTGTATCTTTCAGTGTTGAGGTGGGCACCGTTAGATTCTGTGTCTTTATGATCATAAATAATGTGTTGGATGTGCAGCGAGGATAAGTAATAAGGTAGCTAGGAGTGATTTTCGGTGCAGTAATAGGTTAGCATTTTTCGCTCGGGGCTAATTCAGAGGCTCACTGTTAGCATTGTGTGTTTTTTTTGAAAAAAAAAAAAAAAAAAGTTAAATGAGTTTTTTCCCATTATATGGATATAAAATATTCATAGTTTATTAAATATTAAGGTTCCTTAGACGTTGTTTCCTGCAAATGACGCGATTTCGGCCCCGGAACCGGGTCCGTGGGGCTTAAGAGGTTATTGCTGGAATAAAGGTTATAGTGGGTGAGTGAAATTATTAACTAAGATATTGTTAAAGAGGTGAAGTAGGCTCCCATAGTGTGAAGGTTTCACAAACCAAACTCAATATCTGTCAAGTATATGGCATCAGTTTAAAACATTGAACCCTTTTACAGTATCTTTCAGAACCTGTCACCACTCCATCAACAAATTATCCTGGACTTCATCACAATGGCAGATTTCATAATTATGTTATTCATACTAACACATAATCAGTCACGTAAAGACAACCATTCATTTAGAAAATTAGCTATCGTTATGCTATAGACATTATACATGCAACAAATTATGTTTTGTTATTAACTATTATTTACTTTAATTATTGGCAGAAATACATGCGTGCACAAACAGGACCTATACACATGCACTAATGGAGAGGTGTCAGATGGGGTTAGTTGGGTTTGGTGCATATGAGGCGAGCTGGCACCTCTCCAGCTACATTAGATTAGATCAAACTTTATTGTCATTTCAATGAGTACAACGAAATGCAGTTTGCATCCAACTAGAAAGGTCACAGTAAAGTGCATGAGGTTAAAATAAATTCACATATCAGATCAATTTTCATAAATGTACAAATATGAATACATGTCTTTTGTTTTTGGTCTGCAGAAGTCAAGGTACTTATCATCATTACTCTCACAGAGATCATCTACTTTATTTACGCGTCAAGTCGTAGCCATATACCATATACATTGGGGGACACACATCCCCCCCAATATTCAGATACGCTCAAAATGCTTTTTGGGCGGGTGTCTGGGAGGAAGTTGGGGGTCTTTGGATTTTTGATTGAGCGGCAAGCAGCTAGTGCGAGTCGTGGCTGTAAAACAAAAGGGCAATAAAGTGTTCCTGTTTCTACTGAAATTGCGTGGCACAGACTTTTCTATGGATTTAAATGCTTTGATATGATTATGGTTATAGTTGTACTTTATTCATTAACAGGTTTTAAAGTATCCCATGTGTTAGGGAATTTTGTAATATGTTCCTTTAGAATGGCAGGAAATTAGTATTCAAATTTTGATTGAATTTTTGGTCACCCCCAATGTTGACTCCATGGCTACGGCCCTGCAATTTCAACCCGGTCTCACAAAAAAACGTGTAATAACTACGTTGGTCCACAACTTGGGACGTAGTATTTCTACAAAAACGCCTCTGAAATTGTAGGATCCCTACCTTTTTTTTCACCATTCATTCCAATGGCTGGCGTCTATGTCACGTGATCTTCAAATTTCTCCCTGCAGAAAAAAAACATGGCCGACCTTCGTTTTATTCTCGGTGGAAAATGCCTATTTTAAGGGTTAGTTTGGCCATTAAAATGCGTTTTGATGTCATTTGATGCGAGAAATATGCGTTTTTATTTCAGATTATGTGTGCAGTGGATGTACATGATCTTTAGTTTGCTAGTTATTACGAAGATTACTTCAGGAAATTGTGTCCATTCAACGTTTTTGTTGTTACTAAGGTGGTTGCTAGGGACGCTGCTATCAATATTATTTCTGTTATGTTGTATAACTGTTTAATGGTGTTATCTTTATTGCTACCCCCTTCCCCGTCAATTTATAGTGTAGGTCCACAGCACAAACGTATTAGTTTAACAAATTCTGCATCTAAAATTGTGGCATATATACGTTATTTTCCCCTGTGCAATTCTCCATTTACTCAACAACAACACATCATTATCCTTGTGTTTATTTATTTGTTTGATTAATAAACACAAGTTGGAGTCCGTCAGGACCGAGGGTCGGAGCAGCTCATAGTAGTTGCTTTTTAGAGAATTGTACACCCGGAAGTAAGTATTCTCTCCGCTTCGCTTGGCAAACCCCGTCCTCAAGCTGTGTGATTGGATGTTTGAGTGTGCTCCGAGGGTTACACTGAGCGTCGAACAGCACTTGAAATGGGATGGAACCACGGCAGACTGTCCAAAACTGGATTTGAACGGGTCCACCCCGTCCGTCCCTCCCCCACCCCGTCCCCAGAACTACACATGCTGGCTTTTGCAACATGCTCTATGGCACGTCTCTACTGGGAGTTGTAGTTTTAAAAGACGTTTTCGGATTTTTCCCATAAGAAGTTGCCAGTATTAAAACCCTGGAGGTTTAGGGGATAGGAACACTCCAATTTAAAACATATAATTAATAAATGGGTGAAAATTGCTTGTGCCCATAATGGGCAGCATTAATATATACCCACATGCCAGCTAAGGTCAGAAGAGCTTTATTTAACAGCTCGTCTTATGTCTGTGACCCCTCCTGTTGTTAATTGATAATCCTGAAACATGCACTTGTCAAGGTTCAGAGGCAAATTTTGCAAATATGGCAGTAGCCATCGATCATCTTAAAATAAGATATACTTTATTGATCCCAAGTTGGAAACATTTGTGTTTCATCAGCATGTGTAACAGTTGTAAATATGCAGTGGTGTTTATTTGTAAATCATTTAGTATAATCAAACACATTCTGTGTTTTATATTTAATCATTATGTGTTCTTTATTTATTGATTGTTCAATACCTGACAAGGTCGGAGATGAAAAACTTGGGTCGCAGGTTCCTCAACAGTGCATTACAAGACATCTACCAATATGTGTGTATGCCTCCACCATTAAACTGTCATATTCTGCACATTTCTTATACTATCTACATACATCTTATAAGAGTATAATACAAATGTATAATATCAGTTAAAATAAGTGCTTCAACATAGTTAACATTGCTGGAGGTATGCACAAATATTGATAGATGTCTTGTAATGCACTGTTGAGGAACCTGCGACCCAAGTTTTTAATTCATCTTATACAGTAACTACACCTTAGAAAATCTTGAAATCTTGAAAGGGATGTGCAAAATATTAATTATATACTGTACAGTCTTTAATTAACTATTAGTAGAGAATAACGAGCAATGAATATACTTTATAGGGATCCTATTAATATCTAATAATAAAAATAATGAAATTCAATAACGTGCTTTAACCACCAGGTGTCCCTTTCTATCAGCTGTGCACCGTTATGGTGTAAATATAGCCTATCTACCAATTGGATCAAATATAAAAGTCAGCCGAATTAGTGTTGATACTGCAGGAAGACGTATTGTGTGAAAAGAAATGTAAGATGTTGTTTAATTGCTGATATATTTATGATCAACGTCACGTTTTCAGTTTTGGCGGCAGTTCCTCATGTTTGTCTCGAAGTCTTCTCAGCAGGGCTCTATAAATAGAGAACTACGGCAGATATGGAATATTTAATGCAGCCGAACCGTGTATTACAATGCCGTTATGTGATGACTTTCAATGAGAAAAGCAAGCACACTCGGAATAAAGTATTATTTCATTTAAAAAAAAAATGTGTTGGTCTGTTTCCGGTATTTGTTTATGACGATGTGATGTGAGATGTGAGACTGGGTTGGAGAATTGCACAGGGAAAATAACGTATCTATGCCACAATTTTAGATGCGGATTTTGTTATGTAACTAATACATTTGCGCTGTGGACCAACACTATAAATTGACGGGGAGGGGGGTAGTAACCCTCGGAACACACTCAAACATCCAATCACAGAGCTTGAGGACTATCACGGGGTTTGTCAAGCGAAGCGGAGAAAATACTTACTTCCGGGTATAAATTCTCTAAAGAAACTACTATGAGCTGCTCCGACCCTCGGTCCTGACGGACTCCAACTTGTGTTTATTAATCAAACAAATAAATAAACACAAGGGAGGGGCCCTGACTGACCGTCAACATGTGACGGGTTGGGAGTGAGAATGTGTTGGCCTGTCAGCCTTCCATCTGTGCACAAACTTATCTCGTGCCCTCATTGGTCATGTGCGCGTTCGTGTGTGTTGGAGGAGGGGCTCTGTAAGGAAGTGGCAGATGTTTTGCGGTTGTGTATTTTCAAATTCTAGTGCACTCGAGCTGGTTTCTCCAAAATTACCTACCCCACCTTTAACTAGGCCAGTAGGTAAGGACTTTCCACTGGATAATAACTGCAGCGATGTATGATTTAGCTGAATACATGTTTTTTAACCTTAACTAACGCATTTCTTTAATGTTTGTTCTTTTTTATGTAAAGTCAAGATTGTAACTGTTTGCAGTAAAGTTGTGGGGCGCTGAACTGTTCTTTTGATTCTTATGAATTTTGATATACTGTTAAGAACTCAGACACTTAGGAGGTAGGACCCAATTGCACGACCCGGGAGACAGAGGTAAAGTATTGGAAAGATACTTTATTTTCTTCAATAAACCCAATGAACAAAAAAAAGGTTTCTAACTAATCTCAGAATTGAGATGACAAAAATTGGGAACAAAATGATAATCGCTCACGTGGTGAGGAACAAACTTTTCTAAAGTACAAAAGAGCATAAACCTGACCATGACAAGAGACAAAAACGAACTGAACAGGAACACTGGGAGACTGGGGAATTTAAACACAGGGCAACAAGACACAGGTGGGAACAATCAGGGGCGGGGCTGACACTGATGAGCACAGGAGACACAGAAGGGGTGACAGGTGAAAACAATCAGGAAATTAGACACACCAGGGAAACTAACGACAGACAGGAAAACACAGGGAAAAGACAATACACAGAGAGGAAAACATGACAAGGAGAACAGCAAAACACCCACTACCAGACACACAAAACTAAAAACGTGACACAACACAAGAATCGTGACAGAACCCCCCCCCCCCTCAAGGGACGGATTCCAGACGTACAAAAAAAATCCAAAAGGGTGGGTGGAGGGGCTCCGGGACGACAACCCAGAGGCAAAGCACAATCCATGATGGGTGTCTCGGGCGGACGGCCCGAGGGCAAGGCAGAGTTCATGGTGGAGTCCTCGGCTGGAGAACTCAGGAGACCGGGCTCTAGACCAGCGCTACACGTTTTTACATGAGTTAAGTGTTTGCTTATTTTACTTATTGTTCTTTTAATGACGGAAGAGATCAGTTTTTTAGTTTTTCCATTTTCCAGTTTTTGTTTCATTAGTTTTCTAAAGATCCCATTGTTTATGAAACAACAAGATAAAGACCCTTGCATATTATGTTAAGTTTCTGAAACATTGCTTTATTTTCATCTCTTATTGATCTATGATTGAATGTCATTTACTTTAGATGTAAAGAAAACAATCATGTTATCTAAATGTTAGGATGATGACATTATCAATCAGACTCAGAATCAGGTTTATTATCAGGCTAAGAAATTGAGTTTGAAACCCCAGGCCTAGAATAACTTTTTTAAGTGCTTTTTTTATGCAAGAATTTAATTGCCAAGATACAATGGAAACCGTTTTCAGTTTGTGAGGGAAGAAATTAAGAGTTTCTGCTTTCCTGATTATAGCGGCCAAAATCCTATAGAACTAAAACAGCCGCTGAGGCACTAGTTAGGGGATCTTACGCAGGGCAATGATCATCCAAGTCCAGACAAGAAACTCCATTTGTGCATTTTATTCCAATAATAAAGTACAATGAACAGGTTTCCTATCTCTTTTCCTTAAGCCGTTCCTATGGCTTTCCTTTGTGTGGCTTGAAACACCCTGGTAAAACACCGTTTGCCTACAAGTGCTCTGGCTCCCACCACCCACCTGTCTCCAATATATACAATTACACCAGGTGCTCTAATCACCCAGTGCCCAAAACATGCCTTCAAAATAAAAGCATAGAAACTACTTTAACTTATGACACTAACTAAGAATACATTTACAACAAACACTATAAACAGCATGAAAATAAATGTTAAACTATTAAATAATATAAAGAGCTATATAGCTCCAACACTGATGTCAATGAGGAGCTCGTTCCACCATTCATGCACTGACACTTTCCCTCAGCCACAACGCAGACTCTCTGCATCACATTAATTTTACATTTTACTTTACTATATATTATTATATTGTCTTAAACGTCTTAGCTGAATACTCAACTCTGATTGGTCAAATTAGAAGTTTAAGAGGTTGTTAATACTCTATAACACACCGCTGCCAAGAAATCAGTATTTTAGATTGAGATTAAATCCTTTAGAGTTTATAAACGTGTGCATTTGATAATCCACGCTGAACAGCAATGGGTCGTCCTCTCTGTTTAGGCTTCTCCTGGGAAAACTGGGTTTAACATTTACTCTGTATTTAAATACTTAGAAATCTCTTTCAAACTTTTATTTTATTCCCTTACGAACAGGTCTGTCAGGGAGTTCATTTAAACCCAGTAACTCTGTATGTTTTATATAATTATACAAGTTTAAAATTGCTTGTAATAAAACTAATAAAAACGACATAGAATCAATAA
Source organism: Notothenia rossii (assembly GCF_949606895.1). Taxonomy (NCBI): domain Eukaryota; kingdom Metazoa; phylum Chordata; class Actinopteri; order Perciformes; family Nototheniidae; genus Notothenia; species Notothenia rossii. Next base: position 55,360,003 of record NC_136910.1, read on the forward strand.
AACAGAGAAGGTTGAACTATAACCTGACATAAAGATCTGAATCTGGGTGAGATCATTTCAAATGTAAAGAATATATATCTCTTATTTCCTCTAAAGGAAGCAGTTCAGCATATTTGATGAACATGATGTTACCGGTACTTGGATAAAAGTGTGAGCTAAATGCACGTGTTTCAATTTAAGAAAGGTTGACAGTATGATCAAAAAGTAGATTATCAAACTCAATAACAACAAGAATAAAAACATGTTTAGAATAAAGAGCCAGCAGGAGGACAGGTTCAGAGGTCAGTGAACGATCCCTTTAAGAGATGTTTATCTCTACCTGCTCTGATCCACTGTCACACACACCTTTAGCGGTAATATCTTCACTTCCTCCTCAGTGAGAATGTATGGAAACATCTTCTCAGTGAAAGTGTGTGTGAAGGTGTGTATGTGTGTGTTAGTGTCAGGATCAGAGAACGACAACATTCCTCTGTTCCAGTCCAGATCCACTCTGACCCTCTGGAGCTCCTTCTGCAGACTGAGAGGAGTGGATGGAGCTGGTGGTGACCATGCTGAGTATTTACCTTTATAGAAATCTATTCTCCAGAATCCAGACCGTATGTCTCCCTTCCTCTGGAGAGATTCTGCTGACACACCAAGTACCCAGAATGTACTGTCTGTAACCTGGACATCCCAGCTGTGAGTCCCTGAGTCAAAGCCCTCAGAGCCCAGGACAAAGATGTATTTATCAAACCTCTCTGGATTATCAGGAAGTTCCTGTCTCTCTCCTCGTCTCACACTGGTCAGATCTTCAGACAGGAAGAGTCTTGGATGAGCAGTGTTTGGGTCCAGGATGAGAGGAGAGTAGGACACCATGTCCTTCATCTTGCTCCAGATGTTGAAGCTGAGGTTGCCCAGGTGTTTGGCCTGGTCTATCAGAGCTCCTGAGGGCAGCTGTGGAGCCTCCAGCAGGGGGCGCTGCAGCCTCTCCACTGCAGCCTTGTAGTTGAGCAGGAAGGAGACGTCTTCAGCTCTCAGCTCCTCCTCTGTGGCTCTGACTGTGTGAGAAAGAGCTGTTATCTCTCTGCTCACAGCCTCCATCTTCTCCTCCATCATCCTCCTCTTCTGCTCCTCTTCCTCCCTCAGTGCAGCCATCCTGGCCTCCTCTTCCTCTTCTAGAAACTGGTGAAGCTTCTTAAACTGCTCCTTAATCTGCGTCTCTGTGCGTTGAGCCTGGACCTTCATGTGACCTGCTGTTTGATCAAACTTCACTTTAACTTCTTCAAAGAGCTTCAGTTTCTTCTTTAAGGGCTGCAGAGACTTCTGGAGCTCCTCTCTGAGATCATGAGCAGCTTCATCGATGGGTCTGAATCTGTGGTCGGTGTGTGCTTTTGAATCTCTGCAGATGTGACACACTGGCTGCTGATGGTCCAGACAGAAGAGTTTGAGTTTCTCAGAGTTCAGACTGCAGAGAGCCTCTGGAGATCTCTGATCTCTCTCCAGTAAGAAGGTCTCACACGTGTTCTTTAAAGCAAAGTTAATAATGTATTCATTTGAGGATTTTCCCCTACAAACTGGACACTCCTTTACTTCTTTCCCATCCCACCAGGTCTGCAGACAGGCTTTACAGAAGCTGTGGCAGCAGGACAGGATGACAGGATCTCTAAAGACTTCCTGACAGACCGGACAGCAGAGATCTTTCTCTAACCTGGAAGCCATGTTGTCTCTGAGTGAAGCTGAAACACAGCAGACAGGAGTATACAGTCAGTCATGGCTCCCCTCCCCCTCCTCTAGTGACTTTACTGAAATTCACTTTTGGTGCTTTTCCACTGCAGGACTTAGCACGGCTTAGCACCGTTCAGTTTGGCCCATCCCACTTTTTTAAAATGTTCCACTAGGGGTAGTTCCGGCTCACGGGTACTTTTAACTTTTTTTCTGGTCCTCGGAAATCGAGGTTCCCACCGAGCCAACAACCGAGCTGAATATGTTAAACTAGTGACGTAAACACTCCCGACTGCTGATTGGTCAGAGAGAAGCTTAAGCACCATTTTTAAAACAGACAAACTACCGTTAAACAAATCCATAAAGAAATGGCAGCAACCACAAAAAACACGCCGTGGTCGTTTGATGAGGTACAGACGTTACTCCATCTCGTTGCGGATGAAAAAATGCAACGGGAGCTAGATGTCGCAACGCGAAACGACACCTGGACTCGGCAACGGCTGCAGGATGGTACGTTTTTGCTAACTCTCTGTTCTTTGCTTGAAAGCGTTGTGTCCCTATCTACTGTAAAGCTCATTTCTAACAAACATGCCTATTTTATCCTTACATTTATGTTCGACAACCCATGCTCTTATGGAGCCCCGAAGAGCTACGTTTAGCACAGATAGCATTAGCAAGAGCTATTGTTTGCTAACACCATATGTACCATTGTTTACGTCCAGTTTTCTAGAGTTAAGTAAGAAATAGGCATGGCAAAACGACTGGAATTGTGACTTTTTTTCAACTTTAGATCATCGTCAGTAAGTAAAATAAGCAATACCAATGTGTGGAAATGCTCTGTTACAAGTAAAGTAACGTACCAAAAGTAAAAGTAGTAAGAATCACTATTAATGTTGCAGCTAGTAAAATTGTGTGACATCCTATATATTCTTGTATAAGTATTTTTGCACTTTAAACTGGTCTCATAATTATTCATACTTATATTCATTTGTAATTATCCATTTACTTCATGACTTTATATTTGTACATACTCATACATATATTTACAGGCTGGACATAATGTAATTCACTTTCACAATCATTGTAAACATCTAGGGCCAGAACCGTCTTTAGTTCATCCTTACCGTTGTTCTGTTTATACTTATATATTTTATTCTTATATCCTTACGTGACCTGTACCTGTCCTGTGTGTTTCATTCTTATTGCTGTTGCTGCTATGACACCTGAATTTCCCTACGGTGATTTAAAAAAAAAAAATCAATATTCCAGGCAAGAGGAAACAAGGAGAGGAGCACCTCACAGTCCTGAGGGAGATGCACAGTGCAGATCTGACCCAGCAGGAACGGTTGTATTTATGTTTATAGTTTGCTTTGTTATTTGCACTTGTTTGATGATTAAACTGTTTGTTTGTAACAAGTATTTGTATCGTGATTTCCTCTGTGTTAAAGGTGGGGTAGGTAATTTTGGAGAAACCAGCTCGAGTGCGCTAGAATTTGAAAATACACAGCCGGAACAAATCTGCCACTTCCTTACAGAGCCCCTCCTCCAACACACACGAACGCGCACATGACCAATGAGGGCACGAGGTAAGTTTGTGCACAGATGGAAGGCTGACAGGCAGGTAGGCCATCCAGTTACTTTAGCCGGGCCGGCTCAGATGATTGGTCGTGCTTTTTACAGCGCCACGGCTTCCAGAGATGACATCTTTTTTCGATATTCATTGCTATCGGGATGTTGAGAGCATTCCATGGAATATAACAAAGTGTATCTCGAGCCGGTTTCTCAAAATTACCTACCCCACCTTTAACAGTAGATCTAAACAAACAAAACAGACCTTAATTTATTAGAAAGATTTTCTTTTCATGATCTGTTATTTTCTCAAATGTTCTTATTATGGGGCAGTATACAGGTGCTTGAAATTCAAATATTTACGAAATAGTCAATTCTGATCATATATATTTTTTTAATTGTTTGACAAACACATGTATATACATGTTGTATGATTGCCCAAACTCTCCTGTTATTTTTCTTCTGTATTTCGTCTTGCTATACGCAGCCTTTTCCGAAACAAAGTTTGCCTCCTGTAATGTTGTGACATACTCTTTGAGTTGTCTATAATAAAGCACGATACACATACAAAAGGACAACACTATACCTCCTTGCTGTGATAAAAAGCCACATACCAAGAACCAAATAAACGATCGCCCCGCCTACACTGCGTCGTTAACTACCCCAGTTACTAACTGTAATGGAAACGCAGCTTAAAGGTCCCATGTCATGCTTTTCTGGTTATAACCCGTCTCCTTGTGTGTTATGTAGCTTTGTCTGCATGTAAACGGTCTGCAGAGTCACAAACCCTCAAAGTGCACCCTGTAGCGAGTAAAACTCTAACACTTTCTTTTTCCATTTCTTTCTTTCTGGGTACAGTGACCTCACCATATCCAAATGGAGCAATCCGTGGAGCTCCTCATACAGCAGGATCCCTTGCAACACTATCGAACGCAGTGCGGGGACCTTTAGCGTCGAGCATAAAGCTACCTGAACGTTGGTCATAGACGAGTTGGGATCGCGGAGAAACACTCACTCAGCCTTGTCTTTTCTCAGCCGCGCTACTGCGCGGAGTTTCGCCGGCACATACACTGACTGCCTTATCTTTTCTCAGGCTGTGAGTGTTTGGCGAACAGCCAGGCTGTGTGTGTGTGTGTGCGCTCAGGCTGAGTCTCACAGACCCCACGCAGCAACCAGGAAACGAGACCAGTAATCCAGCTCACACTGTCCGCTCCTCGAGCCTCAAAGGGCGGAGCAGCGAGCCCCGCAACGTCCCGCCAACACGGCACCCAGACCCCACGCAGCATTCTCATCTCTTTGTCATTACTGGTGTCATTTTCTGGTTGCTAACGCCATTGTAACACATAATCACTGATGTTCCGCTGTAACGGTGGTGGACTCATCAGAACAGAGTGGGCGAGCTGACCAATCAGAGCATAGTGGGCTCATAGGGAGGGAGGGGGGGCAGGAGCTCCAACAAGCCGTTTAGGACAGAGAGTGAATACACATACTATACAGAGATGCTGGATGAGAAACCAATGTGAGTTTGGAACATTGAACAATGTAAATCTGTTCTAGTAGACCTCAACAATGGAATTATGATCAGTAGAAATGGCCATGACATGGGACCTTTAAAGTGAGCATGGCCTACCAATGCCAAACTAAACCCTGCTAAGCCGTGCTAGGTCCTGCAGTGGAAAAGCGCCATTTGAGTATTGTTTGGAGTCAGACTCACCTTCAGGGGACGGAGGGTCCGCAGGTTGAAGCAGCAGTGTTGTAGTTTCCACTTTTCTCTCCTGTAGCTGAACTCAGAGGAAGTGGTTGGTTTGGTCTGAAGGTGAATCTGATCGTCTGTTTTTCAGTCCGTCTGTCTCTCTGCAGTGAGGGAGAATAACAAACTGTTTCCTAGTTTCCTAGTTTTTCTCAGGTGTGTCAGGTGAGGGAGGAGCTCTGTCACGCCTCCTCTGCTGAACGCTGTCTCCTCTCATGTAACTCAGGGAGTGTCTCAGCCTGTTTTTCAGGTTTCAGGCTCGAAAATGACATTCCCAGAACAAATGACCATATCTTCCCTTCTAAAAGGGTTAAATTAATAATCTTTTTTCTCAAAGTAATGATAAACCTGTGAGTTGGATGTAGAAAAGTCAGAATCAATATAGATGTTTTTTATTTTAAAGAAAATTCAGATTGAACACAGTAAAAAACTGTAAATTATAGTGTCCGTTCAAAACATATTTTGTACTTATAGTGAAAACCAGTGGCAAGCCGTGAGCTTTATAACTAGGCCCTCTGACCCCCACCCCTTCCCTCGAAATGAAGGGGAAAAAATAGTTATTACGTCACAGCGTATACTTCAGCGGAATATCAAAACAACGGCCTGGGGAGCAAAACGCATCAATGAAAGCGACCCTCTAACACACAAAACAACACCTGTGAACCCAATTTGTGTTTTTTGAAATTGAAAATGATGTTGCATTGTGTTTGTTACTTTCGTTGCAGTTTTATGTCTTAAGTGTAATTTTGCATGCTTTTATTTTGAAGGCGAGTTCACGCTGTTGTCAGGAAGTTGTTGTTGCTTTGGAAACAAGAAAAAAGTTTCACAGCGGGCGGAACTTGTCATAAAGTCCGCGATAATAAAACCCACCCATTTAGAGGGAAGATATGATTGGCCTGACCTTTCGCAAAGCCACGCCCCCCTTGGTTACTGTTGCTAGTCCGCCAAGCTGAGAGCCAGATGCGTTAAACAAAGCCATAATGGAGTGTCTCCGTAACGTCGGAGTCGCCTTAACAGACTCATTTTGGAGCAATAACGCAGCAATATCCTCCAGGTCCCGACAAAAGGGGCTACAATACGCTATGGAGGGTTATATCCACAGTATAAACATTAGAAAAGAGGGAGGCACAATATCAATAGAGGCACTTGCATACAGGTCGCAGTGCAAGAGTGAAAAACCACTGAGCCGTATGTCAAATTCGACGGAATTATTATTATTATTTTGGAATAAAACAATACAATCACAAGAGGCATTAAATGTTGTAGTTTGTCTAAAGTTAACTACCGTTTCCTTGGTGGCTTTCTGCATCCACCTTGTTGTTCCTTTGTGGGGGTCGGGGTGCCCACTTGTGCAGCAGGATTAGGGAAGTCGGCAGTAGGCTTTCCATTAACAAAATGCTACAAAGATTAAAGCAAAATATAAATGAATGATTGCCTGTTGGCTTTCTTGTTTGTAATTTGACCACAGACTAATAACGGAGCTCAGCTGTTCAGACACTATTATGCATCAAGTGATATACATGGTCAAAACGGCCTATAAGCACACAGCTTACAGCTGTAGTCGTGTGACTTTAGCTCACGTTCGTTAGTGAAATTAGTTAATTAAATTAGTTAGTTAATTTGTGAATGTAATCTTTGCTAGCTAGCTAGCTACGTTAGCACGTATTTACCTTCGAGCAAACGTATTTGTGTTTGTTGATATTCGCCATATTCGGCTGGGCATGGGGCCTGCCGCATTTCTTTATCCACTGGCGGCATCTCTCCTCTCGGGTTTTGGGTTTAGGAAACGGGTAAAAATATCACCCCCCCTCCCTCTAAGCTTATGGGATATCTGCTATCCGATTTGCAAAGAGCATAAGCACAACGCTTCACCATTTTCGCAATGAATTTGAACGCTAAGCTTGTCGGACTTCCACAGGGAGCCGCGCATGTGATCGAATATGATTGGACAACGGGCATTTAGGGGCGTGGCTTTGCGAAAGGTCAATTGTACTGTCATTTGACATTACTCTCACATTCAGTTACTATAGCGGGCCCTCTGTGAATCGCAGAGAGGGCCAGACGAGCTTCTTTCATGTAACCCTTCACATTCAAACAGAGACTGAACAGGCAGATTCGAAGGATTTATTTCTTTGGAAATTAAATTGTAAATACAATTAAATCAAGTTTTTTTCGGTAAAACTAAGGAAAAATATAAAAATAATATTTAAAAAATATATATTTTTAAAAAATAATATATTTTTGTAATGTTTTTAAATATTATTTTTTAGAATATCTTAGGCCCTCACAGAGGGCCTAGAGGGCCCTGACGGCTCGCCACTGGGGAAAACTAACCTTGGATGATGGGTTAGTAGACTAAAAGCTTTAGGAATCCAAAGTACAACATATAATAAGTACCCTGTATCAAGATTGATGCAAAATATATATTTGACCTTTTTAGACAGATTTAGCAAAAAAACCCTCTTCTGGGGCCATTTGGGTGGATTTTCCTTATCTCTGGCCCCCCCTTGCTCGATTTTGACATGTGACATCTCTTTCTGACCGTTAGAGCCAAAAGAATCGAAGCGAAATTGTCCCGCACACAATCATGTTAAAAAAACAGATGCGTCTTCGCACATTCAATCTTCCTACAGAGCGTAGGAATGGCCTGCTCTACTCTTTGAAAACGGAATTGCAGTTTTATTGCTTATAGATTATCAGAACATTTCAAAGGGGACACAGCCACATTGGATATTAACCTATGGATTAACTACATCATCGTTGTTATCGTTTTAATGTCATTGAAGACCAGTTTTGACCAGACAAAACCAAGGTAAGCCATGTTAGCGTTGTAGGCTACCTAGCGCCACATGTTTTGATGTAAGTTTTTGTTGATAACGTCGCGAGTTTGTATCTGTCAGTGTTGAGGTGGGCACCGTTAGATTCTGTGTCTTTATGATCATAAACAATGTGTTGGATGTGCAGCTAGGATAAGTAATAAGGTAGCTAGGAGTGATTTTTGGTGCAGTAATAGGTTAGCATTTTTCGCTCGGGGCTAATTCAGAGGCTCACTGTTAGCATTGTGTGTTTTTTTTGAAAAAAAATAAATGAAAAAGATCAGTTAAATTAGTTTTTTCCCATTATATGGATATAAAATATTCATAGTTTATTAAATATTAAGGTTCCTTAGACGTTGTTTCCTGCAAATGACGCGATTTCGGCCCCGGAACCGGGTCCGTGGGGCTTAAGAGGTTATTGCTGGAATAAAGGTTATAGTGGGTGAGTGAAATTATTAACTAAGATATTGTTAAAGAGGTGAAGTAGGCTCCCATAGTGTGAAGGTTTCACAAACCAAACTCAAATATCTGTCAAGTATATGGCATCAGTTTAAAACATTGAACCCTTTTACAGTATCTTTCAGAACCTGTCACCACTCCATCAACAAATTATCCTGGACTTCATCACAATGGCAGATTTCATAATTATGTTATTCATACTAACACATAATCAGTCACGTAAAGACAACCATTCATTTAGAAAATTAGCTATCGTTATGCTATAGACATTATACATGCAACAAATTATGTTTAGTTATTAACTATTATTTACTTTAATTATTGGCAGAAATACATGTGTGCACAAACAGGACCTATACACATGCACTAATGGAGAGGTGTCAGATGGGAGTAGTTGGGTTTGGTGCATATGAGGCGAGCTGGCACCTCTCCAGCTACATTAGATTAGATTAGATCAAACTTTATTGTCATTGCACAGAGTACAACGAAATGCAGTTTGCATCCAACTAGAAAGGTCACAGTAAAGTGCATGAGGTTAAAATAAATGCACATATCAGATCAATTTTCATAAATGTACAAATATTAATACATGTCTTTTGTTTTTGGTCTGCAGAAGTCACGGTACTTATCATCATTACTCTCACAGAGATCATCTACTTTATTTACGCGTCAAGTCGTAGCCATATACCATATACATTGGGGGACACACATCCCCCCCAATATTCAGATACGCTCAAAATGCTTTTTGGGCGGGTGTCTGGGAGGAAGTTGGGGGTCTTTTGATTTTTGATTGAGCGGCAAGCAGCTAGTGCGAGTCGTGGCTGTAAAACAAAAGGGCAATAAAATGTTCCTGTTTCTACTGAAATTGCGTGGCACAGACCTTTCTATGGATTTAAATGCTTTAATATGATTATGGTTATAGTTGTACTTTATTCATTAACAGGTTTTAAAGTATCCCATGTGTTAGTGAATTTTTTAATATGTTCCTTTAGAATGGCAGGAAATTAGTATTCAAATTTTGATTTAATTTTTGGTCACCCCCAATGTTGACTCCAAGGCTACGGCCCTGCAATTTCAACCCAGTCTCACAAAAAAACGTGTAATAACTACGTTGGTCCGCAACGTAGGATGTAGTATTTCTACAAAAAAACGCCTCTGAAATTGTAGGATCCCTACCTTTTTTTTCACCATTCATTCCAATGGCTGGCGTCTATGTCACGTGATCTTCAAATTTCTCCCTGCAGAAAAAAAGAAACATGGCCGACCTTCGTTTTATTCTCGGTGGAAAATGCCTATTTTAAGGTTAGTTTGGCCATTAAAATACGTTTTGATGTCATTTGATGCGAGAAATATGAGTTCTTATTTCAGATTATTTGTGCAGTAGATGTCCATGATTTTTAGTTTGCTAGTTATTACGAAGATTACTTCAGGAAATTGTGTCCATTCAACGTTTTTGTTGTTACCAAGGTGGTTGCTAGGGACGCTGCTATCAATATTATTTCTGTTACGTTGTGTAACTGTTTAATGGTGTTATCTTTATTGCTACCCCCTTCCCCGTCAATTTATAGTGTAGGTCCACAGCACAAATGTATTAGTTTAACAAAATCCGCATCTAAAATTGTGGCATAGATACGTTATTTTCCCCTGTGCAATTCTCCATTTACTCAACAACAACACATCATTATCCTTGTGTTTATTTATTTGTTTGATTAATAAACACAAGTTGGAGTCCGTCAGGACCGAGGGTCGGAGCAGCTCATAGTAGTTGCTTTAGAGAATTGTACACCCGGAAGTAAGTATTCTCTCCGCTTCGCTTGACAAACCCCGTCCTCAAGCTCTGTGATTGGATGTTTGAGTGTGCTCCGAGGGTTACACCGAGCGTCGAACAGCACTTGAAATGGGATGGAACCACGGCAGACTGTCCAAAACTGGATTTGAACGGGTCCACCCCGTCCGCCCCTCCCCCACCCCGTCCCCAGAACTACACATGCTGGCTATTGTGTTTTGCAACATGCTCTATGGCACGTCTCTACTGGGAATTGTAGTTTTAAAAGACGTTTTCGGATTTTTCCCATAAGAAGTTGCCAGTATTAAACTGTGTACATCCCTGGAGGTTTAGGGGATAGGAACACTCCAATTTAAAACATATAATTAATAAATGGGTGAAAATTGCTTGTGCCCATAATGGGCAGCATTAATATATACCCACATGCCAGCTAAGGTCAGAAGAGCTATATAGCTCCAACACTGATGTCAATGAGGAGCTCGTTCCACCATTCATGCACTGACACTTTCCCTCAGCCACGACGCAGACTCTCTGCATCACATTAATGCACACAATGTACACAATATCTGGTCTTTTATTATTACTGCACATATTTTATTCCATTCTATTTCAATGTAAATAGGCTACTTTCTTTTTTACTTTACTATATTTTTGTATTTTTTTTAATATTATTATATTTTTCCTAAAATAGTTGTGTTTTTTTTTTTGTTTTTTTTATGTATGCACCACGACACCAAGTCAAATTCCTCGTACGTATCAACCTACCTGGTAATAAAACTGATTCTGATTCTGATTTCGGAGCCAGGATAGTGTGTTTTTGGGGGTTACCTGGGTCACACTCACAGTGGGAGCAGCAATCTGATTGGCTGATGCACGAGCTGGACGAGCTGGAGTTTAACCAAGGCCAGCACCAGTGTCTTGAATTGGATTATTGAATTAACTGGCAGCCGAGATGGCAAAAGTAAACACATCCTTTACTCAAGCAGAAGTACAGATACTCGTGTTTAAAAATACTCTGGTGAAAGTAGAAGTACTGACTAAACTTCTTTCCTCAAGTAAAAGTAAAGAGGCTTTGAAATGTACTTCAGTAAAAAGTACCCATAACTAGCAGCTGTTTTAAAGAGTACCTGACCTCCCTTTATATTAATAGAACAATAATGTCATTGTTAGCTGATGAATGTTTCCATGCTGAACAACGGCAACATGACAACGTTTTCATTGGTCCCTCTTCTTTAGAGAAGACCAGGAAATGATGGATACACGGACCGTGTTCAAATCAATAGGCACGCAATGACTCTAAATAATAATGATCACGCCACCAAACACACATTCAGACTAAAGGAACCAGCCTGTTTGGAAAATGTGAGAAGTAGAAAGTACAGGTATTTGGGTTCAACATGTAAGAATTAGAAAGTACAGGTACTTGTGTTCAAAATGTAAGAAGTAGAAAGTACAGGTATTTGTGTTCAACATGTAAGACGTAGAAAGTACAGGTATTTGTGTTCAAAATGTAAGAAGTAGAAAGTACAGGTACTTGTGTTCAAAATGTAAGAAGTAGAAAGTACAGATATTTGTGTTCAACATGTAAGAAGTAGAAAGTACAGGTACTTGTGTTCAAAATGTAAGACGTAGAAAGTACAGATATTTGTGTTCAAAATGTAAGAAGTAGAAAGTACAGGTATTTGTGTTCAACATGTAAGAAGTAGAAAGTACAGGTATTTGTGTTCAAAATGTAAGAAGTCAAAGTAAAAAGTTGTCAGAAAAATAAATAGTGGAGTAAAGTACTGATACCAGAACAAATAAGTTAAGTACAGAAACAAAGTATTTGTACTCCACTACTTCCCACCTCTGGCTGTCAGCCAGTGGAGGAGAGGAGCAGAGGAGTAGTGGGAGAACAGGAGGAGGTTGAAGACCAGTCTGGCTGCAGCATTCTGAATTAGCTGAAGCATTCTGATGGTGATTGACAACTCTCTGTATTTTAGACCAATCACGACCAAGCCAAGTTTCAACAGACTCTACTATTCCTACTTTTTATTCTGAGACGCGTCATGTCAGTGAGGAAATAAACATGAATACAATGAGGAAAAGAAGCAACTTGTTTTCAGTCTGAAGAAACCTCTGTTCTTGTGAAACTGATTTAATCAGAAATGTTAGTTTGTTTATTATTTGACAGCATTGTAACATCTGTTTGCTCTTTTCTCATTAAATGTGATTGTTGCTGCTTTAATAATCTGAGTGACATCATTATTAATATGAATGAATAACTCTATTGAACATGCATGTTTTTATATATTGAAGTAGTGCACACATTACTTTATCTTCTCCATTATATATTTTACTTTACTATATATTATTATATTGTCTTAGCTGAATACTCAACTCTGATTGGTCAAATTAGAAGTTTAAGAGGTTGTTAATACTCGATAACACACCGCTGCCAAGAAATCAGTATTTTAGATTGAGATTAAATCCTTTAGAGTTTATAAACGTGTGCATTTGATAATCCACGCTGAACAGCAATGGGTCGCCCTCTCTGTTTAGGCTTCTCCTGGGAAAGCTGGGTTTAACATTTACTCTGTATTTAAAGACTTAGAAATCTCTTTAAAATTTTATTTTATTCCCTGATGAAGAGGTCTGTCATGGAGTTCATTTAAACCAAGTAACTCTGTATGTTTTATATAATTATACAAGTTTAAAATTGAACGTAATAAATCTAATAAAAAATGCATTTAATTTTGGATCTGATAAATGATTCGCTGCTCAAACTCGCAGTTGGATTAAATATATTATTTATTTTCCCATCATGCACAAATAACAAATTAACAATTTATAACGACATAGAATCAATAAAACAGAGAAGGTTGAACTATAACCTGACATAAAGATCTGAATCTGGGTGAGATCATTTCAAATGTAAAGAATATATATCTCTTATTTCCTCTAAAGGAAGCAGTTCAGCATATTTGATGAACATGATGTTACTTGGATAAAAGTGTCAGCTAAATGCACGTGTTTCAATTTAAGAAAGGTTGACAGTATGATCAAAAAGCAGATTATCAAACTCAATAACAACAAGAATAAAAACATGTTTAGAATAAAGAGCCAGCAGGAGGACAGGTTCAGAGGTCAGTGAACGATCCCTTTAAGAGATGTTTATCTCTACCTGCTCTGATCGACTGTCACACACACCTTCAGCGGTAATATCTTCACTTCCTCCTCAGTGTAAATGTATGGAAACATCTTCTCAGTGAAAGTGTGTGTGAAAGTGTGTATGTGTGTGTTAGTGTCAGGATCAGAGAACGACAGCTTTCCTCTGTTCCAGTCCAGATTCACTCTGACCCTCTGGAGCTTCTTCTGCAGACTGAGAGGAGTGTGTGGAGCTGGTGGTGACCGTGCTGAGTATTTACCTTGAGAGAAAGCTATTCTCCAGAATCCAGACCGTATGTCTCCCTTCCTCGGGACAGACTCTGCTAACACACCAAGTAGCCAGTATGTACTGTCTGTAACCTGGACATCCCAGCTGTGAGTCCCTGAGTCAAAGCCCTCAGAGCCCAGGACAAAGAGGTGTTTATCAAACCTCTCTGGGTTATCAGGAAGTTTCTGTCTCTCTCCTAGTCTCACTCTGGTCAGATCTTCAGACAGGAAGAGTCTTGGATTAGCAGTGTTTGGGTCCAGGATGAGAGGAGAGTAGGACACCATGTCCTTCATCTTGCTCCAGATGTTGAAGCTGAGGTTGCCCAGGTGTTTGGCCTGGTCTATCAGAGCTCCTGAGGGCAGCTGTGGAGCCTCCAGCAGGGGGCGCTGCAGCCTCTCCACTGCAGCCTTGTAGTTCAGCAGGAAGGAGACGTCTTCAGCTCTCAGCTCCTTCTCTGTGGCTCTGACTGTGAGTGAAAGAGCTGTTATCTCTCTGCTCACAGCCTCCATCTTCTCCTCCATCATCTTCCTCTTCTGCTCCTCTTCCTCCCTCAGTGCAGCCATCCTGGCCTCCTCTTCCTCTTCTAGAAACTGGTGAAGCTTCTTAAACTGCTCCTTAATCTGCGTCTCTGTGTGTTGAGCCTGGACCTTCATGTGTCCTGCTGTTTGATCAAACTTCACTTTAACTTCTCCAAAGAGCTTCAGTTTCTCCTGAAAGGGCTGCAGAGCTTTCTGGAGCTCCTCTTTGAGATCATGAGCAGCTTCATCGATGGGTGTGATTCTGTGGTTTTTGTGTGTTTTTGAATCTCTGCAGATGAGACACACTGGCTGCTGATGGTCCAGACAGAAGAGTTTGAGTTTCTCAGAGTGCAGACTGCAGAGAGCCTCTGGAGATCTCTGATCTCTCTCCAGTAAGAAGGTCTCACACAGGTTCTTTAAAGCAAAGTTGGGAGGAACGAATTCCTTTGAATGTTTTCTCTTACAAACTGGACACTCCTTTACTTCTTTCCCATCCCACCAGGTCTGCAGACAGGCTTTACAGACGCTGTGGCAGCAGGACAGGATGACAGGATCTCTAAAGACTTCCTGACAGATAGGACAGCAGAGATCTTCCTCTAACCTGGAAGCCATGTTGTCTCCGAGTGAAGCTGAAACACAGCAGACAGGAGTATACAGTCAGTCATGGCTCCCCTCCCCCTCCTCTAGTGACTTCACTGAAATTCACTTTTTTTGCTTTTCTACTGCAGGACCTAGCACGGCTTAGCACGGTTTAGTTTGGCCCGGCCCACTTTTTTTTGCTTTTCCACTAGGGGTAGTTCCGGCTCACAGGTACTTTTTAACTTTTTTTCTGGTCCTCGAAAATCGAGGTTCCTACCGAGCCAACAACCGAGCTGAATATGCTAAACTAGTGACGTAAACACTCCCGACTGCTGATTGGTCAGAGAGAATCGTAAAAATCGTTGCCCGAGACAGTCCCCAAGCGTTGCATAAGCACCATTTTTAAAACAGACAAACTACCGTTAAACAAACCCATAAATAAATGGCAGCAACAAAAAAAACACGCCGTGGTCATTTGACGAGGTACAGACGTTACTCCATCTCGTTGCGCATGAAAAAATACAGCGGGAGCTCGACGTCGCAACGCGAAACGACGCCTGGACTCGGCAACGGCTGCAGGATGGTACGTTTTTGCTAACTCTCTGTTCTTTGCTTGAAAGCGTTGTGTCCCTATTTATTGTAAAGCTCATTTCTAACAAACATGCCTATTTTATCCTTACATTTATGTTCGACAACCCATGCTTTTATGGAGCCCCGAAGAGCTACGGTTAGCACAGATAGCATTAGCAAGAGCTATTGTTTGCTAACACCATATGTACCAATGTTTACGTCCAGTTTTCTAGAGTTAAGTAAGAAATAGGCATGGCAAAACGACTGGAATTGTGACTTTTTTTCAACTTTAGATCATCGTCAGTAAGTAAAATAAGCAATACCAATGTGTGGAAATAATCTTTTACAAGTAAAGTAACGTACCAAAAGTAAAAGTGGTAAGAATCACTATTAATGTTGCAGCTAGTAAAATTGTGTGACATCCTAATATATTCTTGTATATTCTTCATTGTTAAGTATTTTTGCACTTTAAACTGGTCTCATAATTGTTCATACTTAAATTAATTTTTAATTATCCATTTACTTCATGACTGTATATTTATACATATACTCATACATAGATTTATATTCATTATCAACTGGCTGGACATAATGTAATTCACTTTCACAATCATTGTAAACATCTAGGGCCAGAACCGTCTTTAGTTCATCCTTACCGTTGTTCTGTTTATACTTATATATTTTATTATTATATCCTTACGTGACCTGTACCTGTCCTGTGTTTTTCATTCTTATTGCTGTTGCTGCTATGACACCTGAATTTCCCTATGGTGATTTAAAAAAAAAAGAAGTGTATCTTATTGTCTTCCAGGCAAGAGGAAACAAGGAGAGGAGCACCTCACAGTCCTGAGGGAGATGCACAGTGCAGATCTGGCCCAGCAGGAGCTGAACCGGGCCCAGCAGGAACGGTTGTATTTATGTTTATAGTTTGCTTTGTTATTTGCACTTGTTTGATGATTAAACTGTTTGTTTGTAACAAGTATTTGTATCGTGATTTCCTCTGTGTTAAAGGTGGGGTAGGTAATTTTGGAGAAACCAGCTCGAGTGCGCTAGAATTTGAAAATACACAGCCGGAACAAATCTGCCACTTCCTTACAGAGCCCCTCCTCCAACACACACGAACGCGCACATGACCAATGAGGGCACGAGGTAAGTTTGTGCACAGATGGAAGGCTGACAGGCAGGTAGGCCATCCAGTTACTTTAGCCGGGCCGGCTCAGATGATTGGTCGTGCTTGTTAGAGCGCCACGGCTTCCACAGATGAAATTTTTTTAATGTATTTTTTGTCAAAGCACTTCAGATATTCATTGCTATCGGGATGTTGAGAGCATTCCATGGAATATAACAAAGTGTATCTCGAGCCGGTTTCTCAAACTTACCTACCCCACCATTAACAGTAGATCTAAACAAACAAAACAGACCTTAATTTATTAGAAAGATTTTCTTTTCATGATCTGTTATTTTCTCAAATGTTCTTATTATGGGGCAGTATACAGGTGCTTGAAATTCAAATATTTATGAAATAGTCAATTCTGATAAAAACATTTTTTAAATCACTTAACAAACACATGTATACACATGTTGTATGATTGCCCAAACTCTCCTGTTATTTTTCTTCTGTATTTCGTCTTGCTATACGCAGCCTTTTCCGAAACAAAGTTTGCCTCCTGTAATGTTGTGACATACTCTTTGAGTTGTCTATAATAAAGCACGATACACATACAAAAGGACAACACTATACCTCCTTGCTGTGATAAAAAGCCACATACCAAGAACCAAATAAACGATCGCCCCGCCTACACTGCGTCGTTAACTACCCCAGTTACTAACTGTAATGGAAACGCAGCTTAAAGGTCCCATGTCATGCTTTTCTGGTTATTACCCGTCCCCTTGGGTGTTATGTAGCTTTGTCTGCATGTAAACGGTCTGCAGAGTCACAAACCCTCAAAGTGCACCCTGTAGCGAGTAAAACTCTAACACTTTCTTTTTCCATTTCTTTCTTTCTGGGTACAGTGACGTCACCATATCCAAATGGAGCAATCCGTGGAGCTCCTCATACAGCAGGATCCCTTGCAACACTATCGAACGCAGTGCGGGGACCTTTAGCGTCGAGCATAAAGCTACCTGAACGTTGGTCATAGACGAGTTGGGATCGCGGAGAAACACTCACTCAGCCTTGTCTTTTCTCAGCCGCGCTACTGCGCGGAGTTTCGCCGGCACATACACTGACTGCCTTATCTTTTCTCAGGCTGTGAGTGTTTGGCGAACAGCCAGGCTGTGTGTGTGTGTGTGCGCTCAGGCTGAGTCTCACAGACCCCACGCAGCAACCAGGAAACGAGACCAGTAATCCAGCTCACACTGTCCGCTCCTCGAGCCTCAAAGGGCGGAGCAGCGAGCCCCGCAACGTCCCGCCAACACGGCACCCAGACCCCACGCAGCATTCTCATCTGTTTGTCATTACTGGTGTCATTTTCTGGTTGCTAACGCCATTGTAACACATAATCACTGATGTTCCGCTGTAACGGTGGTGGACTCATCAGAACAGAGTGGGCGAGCTGACCAATCAGAGCATAGTGGGCTCATAGGGAGGGAGGGGGGGCAGGAGCTCCAACAAGCCGTTTAGGACAGAGAGTGAATACACATACTGTACAGAGATGCTGGATGAGAAACCAATGTGAGTTTGGAACATTGAACAATGTAAATCTGTTCTAGTAGACCTCAACAATGGAATTATGATCAGTAGAAATGGCCATGACATGGGACCTTTAAAGTGAGCATGGCCTACCAAGGCCAAACTAAACCCTGCCAAGCCGTGCTAGGTCCTGCAGTGGAAAAGCGCCATTTGAGTATTGTTTGGAGTCAGACTCACCTTCAGGGGGTGGAGGGTCCGCAGGTTGAAGCAGCAGTGTTGTAGTTTCCACTTTTCTCTCCTGTAGCTGAACTCAGAGGAAGTTGTTGGTTTGGTCTGAAGGTGAATCTGATCGTCTGTTTTTCAGTCCGTCTGTCTCTCTGCAGTGAGGGAGAATAACAAACTGTTTCCTGGTTTATCTCAGGTGTGTCAGGTGAGGGAGGAGCTCTGTCACGCCTCCTCTGCTGAACGCTGTCTCCTCTCATGTAACTCAGGGAGTGTCTCAGCCTGTTTTTCAGGTTTCAGGCTCGAAAATGACATTCCCAGAACAAATGACCATATCTTCCCTTCTAAAAGGGTTAAATTAATAATCTTTTTTCTCAAAGTAATGATAAACCTGTGAGTTGGATGTAGAAAAGTCAGAATCAATATAGATGTTTTTTATTTTAAAGAAAATTCTGATTGAACACAGTAAAAAACTGTAAATTATAGTGTCCGTTCAAAACATATTTTGTACTTATAGTGAAAACCAGTGGCAAGCCGTGAGCTTTATAACTAGGCCCTCTGACCCCCACCCCTTCCCTCGAAATGAAGGGGAAAAAATTGTTATTACGTCACAGCGTATACTTCAGCGGAATATCAAAACAACGGCCTGGGGTGCAAAACGCATCAATGAAAGCGACCCTCTACCACACAAAACAACACCTGTGAACCCAATTTGTGTTTTTTGAAATTGAAAATGATGTTGCATTGTGTTTGTTACTTTCGTTGCAGTTTTATGTCTTAAGTGTAATTTTGCATGCTTTTATTTTGAAGGCGAGTTCACGCTGTTGTCAGGAAGTTGTTGTTGCTTTGGAAACAAGAAAAAAGTTTCACAGCGGGCGGAACTTGTCATAAAGTCCGCGATAATAAAACCCACCCATTTAGAGGGAAGATATGATTGGCCTGACCTTTCGCAAAGCCACGCCCCCCTTGGTTACTGTTGCTAGTCCGACAAGCTGAGAGCCAGATGCGTTAAACAAAGCCATAATGGAGTGTCTCCGTAACGTCGGAGTCGCCTTAACAGACTCATTTTGGAGCAATAACGCAGCAATATCCTCCAGGTCCCGACAAAAGGGGCTACAATACGCTATGGAGGGTTATATCCACAGTATAAACATTAGAAAAGAGGGAGGCACAACATCAATAGAGGCACTTGCATACAGGTCGCAGTGCAAGAGTGAAAAACCACTGAGCCGTATGTCAAATTCGACGGAATTATTATTATTATTTTGGAATAAAACAATACTATCACAAGAGGCATTAAATGTTGTAGTTTGTCTAAAGTTAACTACCGTTTCCTTGGTGGCTTTCTGCATCCACCTTGTTGTTCCTTTGTGGGGGTCGGGGTGCCCACTTGTGCAGCAGGATTAGGGAAGTCGGCAGTAGGCTTTCCATTAACAAAATGCTACAAAGATTAAAGCAAAATATAAATGAATGATTGCCTGTTGGCTTTCTTGTTTGTACTTTGACCACAGACTAATAACGGAGCTCAGCTGTTCAGACATTATTATGCATCAAGTGATATACATGGTCAAAACGGCCTATAAGCACACAGCTTACAGCTGTAGTCGTGTGACTTTAGCTAACGTTCGTTAGTGAAATTAGTTAATTAAATTAGTTAGTTAATTTGTGAATGTAATCTTTGCTAGCTAGCTAGCTACGTTAGCACGTATTTACCTTCGAGCAAACGTATTTGTGTTTGTTAATATTCGCCATATTCAGCTGGGCATGGGGCCTGCCGCATTTCTTTATCCACTGGCGGCATCTCTCCTCTCGGGTTTTGGGTTTAGGAAACGGGTAAAAATATCACCCCCCCTCCCCCTAAGCTTATGGAATATCTGCTATCCGATTTGCAAAGACCATAAGCACAACGCTTCACCATTTTCGCAATGAATTTGAACGCTAAGCTTGTCGGACTTCCACAGGGAGAGCCGCGCACGTGATCGAATATGATTGGACAACGGGCATTTAGGGGCGTGGCTTTGCGAAAGGTCAATTGTACTGTCATTTGACATTACTCTCACGTTCAGTTACTATAGCGGGCCCTCTGTGAATCGCAGAGATGGCCAGACGAGCTTCTTTCATGTAACCCTTCACATTCAAACAGAGACTGAACAGGCAGATTCGAAGGATTTATTTCTTTGGAAATTAAATTGTAAATACAATTAAATCAAGTTTTTTTCGGTAAAACTAAGGAAAAATATAACAAAAATAATATTTAAAAAATATATATTTAAAAAAAATAATATATTTTTGTAATGTTTTTAAATATTATTTTTTAGAATATCTTAGGCCCTCACAGAGGGCCTAGAGGGCCCTGACGGCTCGCCACTGGGGAAAACTAACCTTGGATGATGGGTTAGTAGACTAAAAGCTTTAGGAATCCAAAGTACAACATATAATAAGTACCCTGTATCAAGATTGATGCAAAACAAGTGATATTTGACCTTTTTAGACAGATTTAGCAAAAAAAAAACCTCTTCTGGGGCCATTTGGGTGGATTTTCCTTATCTCTGGCCCCCCTTGCTCGATTTTGACATGTGACATCTCTTTCTGACCGTTAGAGCCAATAGAATCGAAGGGAAATCGTCCCGCACACAATCATGTTAAAAAAACAGATGGCGTCTTTGCGCATTCAATCTTCCTACAGAGCGTAGGAATGGTCTGCTCTACTCTTTGAAAACGGAATTGCAGTTTTATTGCTTATAGGTTATCAGAACATTTCAAAGGGGACACAGCCACATTGGATATTAACCTATGGATTAACTACATCATCGTTGTTATCGTTTTAATGTCATTGAAGACCAGTTTTGACCAGACAAAACCAAGGTAAGCCATGTTAGCGTTGTAGGCTACCTAGCGCCACATGTTTTGATGTAAGTTTTTGTTGATAACGTCGCGAGTTTGTATCTTTCAGTGTTGAGGTGGGCACCGTTAGATTCTGTGTCTTCATGATCATAAACAATGTGTTGGATGTGCAGCTAGGATAAGTAATAAGGTAGCTAGGAGTGATTTTCGGTGCAGTAATAGGTTAGCATTTTTTGCTCGGGGCTAATTCATAGGCTCACTGTTAGCATTGTGTGTTTTTTTTGAAAAAAGAAAATGAAAAAGATCAGTTAAATGAGTTTTTTCCCATTATATGGATATAAAATATTCATAGTTTATTAAATATTAAGGTTCCTTAGATGTTGTTTCCTGCAAATGACGCGATTTCGGGCCCGGCACCGGGTCCGTGGGGCTTAAGAGGTTATTGCTGGAATAAAGGTTATAGTGGGTGAGTGAAATTATTAACTAAGATATTGTTAAAGAGGTGAAGTAGGCTCCCATAGTGTGAAGGTTTCACAAACCAAACTCAAATATCTGTCAAGTATATGGCATCAGTTTAAAACATTGAACCCTTTTACAGTATCTTTCAGAACCTGTCACCACTCCATCAACAAATTATCCTGGACTTCATCACAATGGCAGATTTCATAATTATGTTATTCATACTAACACATAATCAGTCACGTAAAGACAACCATTCATTTAGAAAATTAGCTATCGTTATGCTATAGACATTATACATGCAACAAATTATGTTTAGTTATTAACTATTATTTACTTTAATTATTGGCAAAAATACATGCGTGCACAAACAGGCCCTATACACATGCACTAATGGAGAGGTGTCAGATGGGGTTAGTTGGGTTTGGTGCATATGAGGCGAGCTGGCACCTCTCCAGCTACATTAGATTAGATCAAACTTTATTGTCATTGCAAAGAGTACAACGAAATGCAGTTTGCATCCAACTAGAAAGGTCACAGTAAAGTGCATGAGGTTAAAATAAATTCACATATCAGATCAATTTTCATAAATGTACAAATATTAATACATGTCTTTTGTTTTTGGTCTGCAGAAGTCACGGTACTTATCATCATTACTCTCACAGAGATCATCTACTTTATTTACGCGTCAAGTCGTAGCCATATACCATATACATTGGGGGACACACATCCCCCCCAATATTCAGATACGCTCAAAATGCTTTTTGGGCGGGTGTCTGGGAGGAAGTTGGGGTCTTTTGATTTTTGATTGAGTGGCAAGCAGCTAGTGCAAGTCGTGACTGTAAAACAAAAGGGAAATAAAATGTTCCTGTTTCTACTGAAATTGCGTGGCACAGACCTTTCTATGGATTGAAATGCTTTAATATGATGATGGTTATAGTTGTACTTTATTAATTAACAGGTTTTAAAGTATCCTATGTGTTAGTGAATTTTTTAATATGTTCCTTTAGAATGGCAGGAAATTAGTATTCAAATTTTGATTTAATTTTTGGTCACCCCCAATGTTAACTCCATGGCTACGGCCCTGCAATTTCAACCCAGTCTCACAAAAAAACTTGTAATAACTACGTTGGTCCACAACTTGGGACGTAGTATTTCTACAAAAACGCCTCTGAAATTGTAGGATCCCTACCTTTTTTTTCACTATTCACGTGATCTTCAATTTTTTCCCTGCAGAAAAGAAAAACATGGCCGACCTTCGTTTTATTCTCGGTGGAAAATGCCTATTTTAAGGTATTTATATTAAATATTTACCGTCCGTATAATATTTATATTTATTATATATTTAAAATAAATTATAAAATTAAAATATATTTATATTTTATATATAAAAATAGATCTCATGTTACCACTCTGTAAGCCAAGAGTTGTTAATTTAGCAATGCCTTAGCTTGAAGAACAGGAACACAACTAATGACAATAGCATATGGTGGTATATTATTTAGATATTCACACCTTTATCAGAAGAACCAAACCAACATAAAATGTGCTCACAGACAGGCCAGTTCTGTCTCATTTATCACAATTATTTTTGACATGAGATCTTCATATCGTCCTAGTTTTTTATTTAGTTTCTAGATTTGTAAACAAATCCATAACCTTTGAAATACGTTACCACTTCACAGCACGGTGCGCTGAGTTCTTGTAGTTGAAAAAAGCCCTAGAAGAACAACTTGGTGTGGTGTGGAGGGGATGTAGGAAGCAGGGGCAGGTGGGGAGAGATGGGGCTTCAAGGTTCAAGGTTATTTTGTTTTAAATGTGTCTTGGAGATAAGGATCAGCTGCACACAATAAAATACAGTATAACACAAAACCAATAAGACACACGGTGACACATGTACAACACCTCACATTCAACAAGCATCACCTAAAATGGCCAAATCCAATTAACCACTTAAACCCTCTGTTCTTAGAGAAACGGATTCGAGTTGCAACTGTACTTTGAAGCAAAAAATAAAAAAATACTGTACTAGGGGAACCAAAGGGAAGTAACAAAATACAAAACAACCGGGCAAATGAAAAAAGGAGAGGAAACCGGTTTGTGAAGCCACAAGATGGTCTTTTAATAAATCAAAGAAATCATGTTACATGTTCATTACTGCCAAGTGATAGCTTGTAAATATCTGTTTGATGGCACACCAACAATCAATCATCGTCCAGCCTCAGCTTATCCATGATGGACAACAGCCTGTTCAGTGTCCTTCTCTCCACCACAGCTTCAAAGGGGTCCAGCTTGATGCCGACGACAGACCCAGTTTTCCTGATCAGTGTATTGATCCTGCTGGTGTCAAAAAAATATCTGCTGTAATACACAACACATTATTTATTCCTAAACTTGCAGAAAGAAAAACTAAAGTGTGACATTTAATCACATATTTATATATCAATCTTATACACCTTGAATTCTTGTTGGCCAATGATACACATACCCTTGAAGATGAGCTGGGAAGTTGAATATTGTTGGCACAACACCATCTTTAAGCCGGACAGTCTGCCCCGTCCTGTCAAAGTCCTCACTCCTGAAGTGTCCAAAGGAAACAAAACCATCCCTTCTGAGGGCAACTTCCCACTGCAACTTCCCACTGCCTCCTGCTCTCTCCGGTTTTGGGAAACCTTAAAAACATGAGAAAGGTAGCCAGATATATAAATTATTGTCAACATTTTCTGCCCTTCTTTCAATAATGTCACCTATGTTATTGAGTGGGATGCCACCCCTCAAAATCTCCTGCCACCCCATGAATATTTTTCTAGATCCGCCCCTGCACCTGATTCATACTGTATGACTGTACTGCAGTTGTGCATTCAGCCAACAGAGGGCGCTGTGACACAACCTTTTCAACATTTATACCATAAAAACAAACACATTATGGAACTGTGAATTTGCAGCTATTGCAACAAAAGCACTGAAAGTCAGAAATAAGTTTGTAAATACGTTTGAAGTATTTCTCCTTTCTTTGACTCCCCTGACTATTTCTGTCCTGCAAAACTCCTTTCAGATTTGTAAATGTAGATATTTGGGATTTTAACTAAATCTGTCAGTTAAAAAATATATTTGTTGGCGTATTCTTACTTTAAAGACACATGTTTGTTATATATGGTTGCAGATAAATATGTACTATTACCTTTATTTCAATAGAAACATGCAGGACTTAGACAGCCCGTGATTGGTGGAGAGGCTGGTGACGTCACGGCAGCAGTGCAGCCAGTGTGTTTGGAGAATAGGGAAAGTTTGTCCATAGATAGATGATCCGCTGCCGGAGAGACTGAACACAGCTTCATGACTTCAGCTTTGTTTCTGATGGGCTCTAAGGAGGAACACACTACAATCCTTCATCTCTAACTGTACAAACTCCACTGGATATATCACCATCTGCACTGAGGAGGGTCCATGAGGATCACTGTTGTCTCATAGATCAGGTAAACATTTCTCTTCAGAAAGCAGCCAGTCTACCTGCATGTCTGGCTGCTGATTGTGTACGTTTTGTTTCATGTTCACATCATCAATGCTCAGTGGAAGTTGTCGTTTTTTTTTTTAAAGCTGAGGAAGCATATGAACAAAGTGTAAAAAAGACTCAGAGAAATGGAGGAAAATATACATTTTGGTTAAAAAGTGGGTAAAATAGGTAGCTTTTAGTTTGATAATTCAGCCAATTTATCCATATATATATATTCTATGTGTAGCCTTTACACTGTCTTATATTTGTCATATGTAGCTCACTGCATTAAAAAAAGGATATTTAATGCAGTGTACTTTTCAGAGTGCTTCTATGGCTTTACATATCCAGCATGATCAGCCAATTAGGCAATAATTAACAATGATAATGTATATATTATCAAAGCTGGATATGTAGTAGTTGTTCCATGTTGTTGTTCAATGCTTATTATGAGGCTGAACAAAGCAGCACTCAGCCTATAGCTTAAGGGGGTTTAGTCCCCTCAGTTATTGTTAAACTGGGCACACACACACACACACACACAAACACACACACACACACAATTAAGATTTTCCTTAAGTAGATCTCGGTCTCTGTGTTTTTCAGCTGCTTTTCATTTTCGTGTTATGCCACTACCCAATCACCTGCTTATGTGTGTCATTTTTTCTTATGGTCAAATTGGGTGATTTTCTTTTCTTCTTCTCTAACGTATCATTAAAATAGTGGGGTAGGGTAGAGTGCTGGACTTGGAATCAGGGGGTAGCAAGTTCGAGCCCCACTGCAGTCAGCATGTCGTTGTGTCCCTGAGACACTTCACCCCAAATTGCTCCTGTGGGGGTTGTCCACAGTATAAGTTGCTTTGGATAAAAGTGTCTAACAAATGACATGTAATGTAATGTAACATGAATCAGTCCAGTATGAGGCCCTTACACATGGCCTTTGGATGGGTGGATGAAGCTTTAGCCAGCTTGCTCAATAAATCCACCCATTTATGTGATGTCAATTAAGTATGTTAGCTTTCTTTAACATATCCATCCACCGCCACATCCTCCTTTACTTCTTTTTTTAGTTACACATGTTTACTACACCCACTTGAGACCAACGCTGAAGTTAGACCAACACTTTGAAACATGGACAAATTAAGAAAAGTTGTTTGTTTGGTTTTTGAGCCTGGCTTTGTAATGGTATCAAAAACAGTGGGATTTCAGTGATACAGTTATCGACGAATACGTTCCTGGTGTTGTGATAGTTTGTCACACAGGGTTACTGACCCAGAGAGCGTCCTTTATAAATCCATCACATTCATAACAATATTTACTGAGGTGTAAATCAACAGGCGTGTTGGAGATGGACGCATTAAACGTACAATACATCAAAAACTCTGCTGTGAACTCACTCATGATTTACCAACACAATTAGAATCAGTGTCTTTGTCTAAAACATTTGGATATAAGAGCAATGGGTTCATCGATCATCTTTTTTCTTTATAGCGCAGAAGTCCGTCTGGATTATATTATAATTCAGTTCAAATGAGGTAGGAATCAAATTATTTTGGCTACCATTGTGCTCATAAAACACGGTGACTGTAGGATCCTCAACATGTCCAAAATAGGGAATTCTACTTAACAGGAGACATCATCTGTTCTTGGCGGTGTATTTGATCTGCTGTAAATCCATATTTAAAACTCTGGACACAGCAAACAACAAAACATTTGGTCTGAGGAAATCCTTGTGCTTAATTCGTTATATAATTCATGATAACTTATTCTTTCTTTGTCCCATCCAAGTGGCTCCAAACATCCAGGTCTTTTTATTTGGTTCAAAGAAATAGAGCCCATAGTGCATGATAGTTTAAGGAAGTGTGTCAATCTTGCACACTGTATGAACACATGTATCCCATCATGAGCTGGACCTGCACAGTGAACAGAGTGAGACGTCCCTGTAACGAGTTGCCCTGCAGTAATAGATGTGTGTCCCTATCTGTGGTGTGAGCAGAGCATTGATTGCAGCATGTTTCCTCAGGGAGCTCTCGTTCTTCTCAAGTGTTTGTCCACTTCAGCTGTTGGCGGTACAGTTGTGGTGCATATCTAATCTAATCAGGTCTCAGGAGGGAAAGAGCTGTTTTCCAGGAAAAATGGTTGAAGATCCATTTCTCCAGGCTTGGTTTTACATTTACAAGATGTTCGTGACTTCTTTATTGGGTTGATAGTTTTATTTCCTTCTTGAGTGTAGCTCTCCGGGCTGAATTGGATTCTCTTTTCCCACAGAGCTTTGCAAATCACTTGCACTACATGTTGCCGCTGCTTTTAATTGAAACTGAGCGGTTGTGTTTTGTTTTTGGAACATTTAGGGAATCAGTGTCTGGGGACTTTGTCCTGGCTGGTTTTCTCTGTGTATGCTGCTCGGGACGTATGTGCCACACAAGCGTACACAGCTCATGTTCGGAGAAACCTTAAAGAAAGGCATCAGTAAAATGGAACTTCTGTTTGAACTATTCATATCTTAAACTGCACTGTAACTTTTTATTCATATATTTTTTATTTTAATGTTTATTTTATTATCTTTTCTTTTTAATTATTGTTTTTAAATGCCTTTTTCTGAATGTCTTTCATTTTTGTAAAGCACCTTGAATTTTTTTCCCCATTAGCTTTTGCTCTCGACAAAAGCTACTCTTCCTGGGGTCCGACACTTAAAACAATACAAGAATAATACAGCAACATTTAGGACATAAGTCCTGACATCATTAACAACATCATCAACAACAACATGCGATCAAATTCAATTAGGGTTCACAGCTCACAAGGGTACATGGTCATTAGTAGATGGCCCTTTGGACTCTATTTCAGTAAGGTAGTTTGGCAATGAGTTCCATTCCTTTATATCTCTATAAGACACAGAAGATTTCAGAAGATGTGTCCTGGGTTTAGGTGCCAGAATTGCCTTGCCTTACATGCGGAGGAACGATTGAAAAGAGTCAAAGAAAGAAAGACAGAATTGTCCAAAATCTAAATGAAAATGACATTTTAAAACCACCCAAAAGACACTAGACTTGATCCTGAAGCCAATGTACAATGCCTTGTCTTTTTATGCTGCTGTCATCTTATCAACAAGTGGCTCTGAATGTAGATGTATATTCAATTAGCTACAAAAACCAGAGAGCTACTTTCTG
Organism: Notothenia rossii; assembly: GCF_949606895.1. Lineage (NCBI taxonomy): Eukaryota > Metazoa > Chordata > Actinopteri > Perciformes > Nototheniidae > Notothenia > Notothenia rossii. Next base: position 55,387,985 of record NC_136910.1, read on the forward strand.
TGTTTCAGTTTCTTTCTGCTGCATTTTTCCTAACTTTTAAATGATATTGCTGAGAAAGTAGAGACAAAGAATGAACTTCCCACTAGTCCTTTGCAATTTTGAACCATTGACTCTATGCTTTGGCTTTAGACACCTTGTCTTTTCATTGCTCTTCAGAATGCACCACCTGTTCCCGTTAAGAGTAGTTAGGGACTCATTGGACAGATGAAGAGACAGTAATGGGTCTAATAACTGGCACCTGCCACAAATCCCCCCCAAGCACCCGGAGTGAAACCGTTGAACTACTTGTGTTTGGTGTGTTGGGAGCATACCAGTGTGATGTGTTTATTACAGAACGAACCAGTGCTCCCAGTATGTAGCCTGCCAGTGAAATTCACTTTCAGTCTCGTTTTTAGATCGAGTGCTAATGTGTTTTGTTCCGGTCTGTCCGTCAGTAGCCATGGCCTCTGTCAGAGTGTCTGTGAGGCACTAGTAAAACTGAAATGGTTTCAAAATTGACATGCACTTAATTTAGCTCATTTTTTGTAGTTTAAAAAATAAAAATTACATGATTTAAAGCCAAGAGGTCAGATCTTTGGGAGATTTTGTAATTGTGTTCTATGGAAATCTCGTTGAAGTTGGAGGTCCTGAATTAAAGCACCTTAAGTGCTGATAAGGCAATTTAAAATGGAGGATGTGAAAGTGCCAGTTGAAGTTTCTATGCGGAAATAGGTTGAAGTGTCATGTGAAGTGTGTGAGCATGACTTAGCATGGATACAGTAATTGCCTCTTGTAACATTATGTCATTAGGCCTAATGATCAGCTACATCAGGTGCAGCTCAGCAGTGACAAAGAGTGTGTGTGTGTGTGTGTGTGTGTGTGTGTGTGTGTGTGTGTGTGTGTGTGTGTGTGTGTGTGTGTGTGTGTGTGTGTGTGTGTGTGTGTGTGTGTGTGTGTGTGTGTGTGTGTGTGTGTGTGTGTGTGTGTGTGTGTGTGTGTGTGTGTGTGTGTGTGTGTGTGTGTGTGTGTGTGTGTGTGTGTGTGTGTGTGTGTGTGTGTGTGTGTGTGTGTGTGTGTGTGTGTGTGTGTGTGTGTGTGTGTGTGTTCTGTGGGATGACACCTACTGTGAGCTGTTTCCCCAGTGAAAGTGAGGCCGGGAAAGTCCGCTCACACTGCAGAAGAAAAACAGCTGACTGTGTTAGATGAAAGCCAAAACACAACACAACACAACACACACACACACACACACACACACACACACACACACACACACACACACACACGGCAGCTGTGTTTTCGCAGTTAGAGGTTTCAGTTAGCCAACATGAAGTCACAAGTATTTTGGAGTAAACATTTCAGTTTCTTTCTACATCTTCCAGTGTACACTGTCACCACACAATGTGTTTCATGAACACAGAAGGATTGTTTCCCACATGTTTATGATTTGTTGTGATTGCTGGCCCTACTTGAGTCACGTAAAGTTGTTTTTTATTCTATACCAGCGCTATTCCATTTGTTTTATCTTTACATCCTCTGTATGCCAATCAGTTTAGCACATCATGGCTCAGCCTGTGGTCAGAGTTGTATCCCATAATTGGTCGAAGCTGTATTTTTTTCAGGCTAACATCCATTAGTCAGCTGCAGGCATCCCTCCTCTGCTTCTGCTTCAGCTGTTGTTTGTCAGGAACAACCAAAGAGCCTGATGGGAGAGGGCTGCTTCTGCCCACTGCTCTGCCCCCGAAAGAAAGTTCAAAAACAAACACAACATCCTAAAAAGTTTCATTTAAAAACACCCTAAATGCCAGAATTATAAAATGTTGGTTGTCATCCGCCCTTGGATTTCTTATTAATTTGAATTGGTTCTACAAGTTCTGTATTGATCATTACGACATGTCTGTTTTTTTGTAAATCAGTGTTTTTGGCACAGTTGTGCTTTGCAAACATTATGACACAGAGGTGATGCTGTCCGTGGGGTCATGCACATTTGTCCTGGCAGATTAAACAGATAAAAGAAGGGAGATGAGTTTGGCACCGTTCTTAAAAAAATACACAAAATGGATGTATCCGGACGTAAAGGTAAATTAAACAACATCTTTGGCTTCTGGATGACCTTGCGTGGCAGCTGAGGTTCCCTAAATACCCATCATGTCAGGCTTTAAGGGAAGAGTTTGTGCCCGGATTAATCAGCTTCCTGCTAGGAGCTATAGGCCATAATGCCTTTGGGTCCCAACATATTTGTTCCCATTGACTCGCATTCGGAAAGCGACGTCTGTAAATCAGCAGATCTTTTTGTATGTTAACCCACTACTCAGTATGAACACTTGGATAACCCTTATTTAAATCCATGTTGAATAGGTAAACGCCTAATCCAGAGTTATGTTCCCTTGGAAGGCGGGGCTTAAGGAAGCATTTTTTTTACCCTTTTATGAAATATGATTAATGAAACAGCTTATCGGATGGTTCTGTGTAAACAAACCATGGAGACGTCCAGTCCTCTCTTTTTCTGTCTGGTGCATTGTGGGACCGATGTGCCCACCAACCATCATTAAAGTGTGCTTGTAGTGTAAACAATACTACGCTCTAAACTTCATTTGCAATTAGTATATAATGATAGAGAGAAATAGAGTGTGCAGTGCTATCATCATGCGGGGATCGAGATGACAACCCATTTTGTTTTCATTGTGTTTTATAATGTTACCTTTCGAAGCTCTCAAGGTCGCCGTACAAAACACAAAATAGCACAAGAACAACACAATATACACTATTTGCTAAATGCAACTAGCTTGTTGCAAATATTGCTTGAACAAGTTGATCTTTATTGATTTGTATTGTGTAATAGTTAAGCATTTATTTCATAGCTGATTTGTAGAATGGAGTAATTCTAAAAACATTATTCTGTGTCATTTAGGTTATAATGAGAGTAGTTATGTATGCTTATATTTTGAAGGCTGCTAAAGGCACTGGTGGAATAGGTATTTTATGGTAGTAGGCTCCTGAAAGGCATATTGTTGTTTACCAGGAGAGGACTTCATTGCAACCTACAGAAAATATCCTCGATGAAGAAATGATTGCAAAGACAAGGGACTTTATCGCGTGTGAGATTCGAGTCTTGCTGCAGTTTTTGTTGTTGTTGTTTAAAACCCTTCTGTCGTGTTCGTGACCGATTTACTATACTTTGATCAATTATAAATATTGTGTTTTACATTTGATTGCTTAGTTTAAGGCCTTATGATATCCTCCACAGTTGGCATTTCAACATATAAAACAGCTGAATTGAATTTTGAGTGGTTTCGTCTACTTTGTAACACATGATGTTCAGGCAGCCATAGGAAATGAATGGGTAGCACTTGATTATCCATCTGATGGTACAAAACCAAATCAACAACCATGTTAAATTGGAATACAGTTTCCGTGTCTATGCTTTGTATAATCACTACGGTTACTCATGTAAACCAGTTCTCTGAGACTTTGTTTACAGCTGAAAAGGGAGTTTAAAATGTGGTTAGAATGAATGGTTTTTGTGACCGGTCAGATTTGCCCGACAACACCAAAGTGAGGGGGGAGAACCGAACACGTCAGGAGGGTTAACGACAAATTCCCGCTAAAATATTGTCTATGCCCGACTGCTTGAAATATCTCCACGCAGGGAGTGAGGGAACAAACAACTGACCAATAAGAAAAACACAGCATTAAAGATTTCAATGCAGCTACATTTTCTCTGTGTATTCGAGAAAGCAAGATTCAAGGCTTTTATTTTCATGTGTACATAGCTACAGTGCAGACATATCAATGAAAATCTTAGGCCACAGGCCCCAAAACTGCATGTATGAGCAGAACAGTGTTGGTCCGTGTCTGTAGGTCAGCCTGTGGTTTTGGACGGACTTCAGACAGCAGAGTTCCTGCAGGGTTAGTGAGCGGACAGAGAGGCGTCACTACTGTGCTGCCTGGAACAGTGTATCAAAGCCTAATCCGCTCCATTAAGGGTTTGTGTGTCTGGAGCCCTTTCACACACACACACACAGCATGGCCCTTGTTTGTACAGCAGTGCAGTTGTCTTGGGTTTGGGGGGGGGGGGGGGGTTCGGCGTTGGTGGCTGCAGCTGTGCCCCTCTTTTTGCTCCGTGAAACCAGAGAGCACGGGCACTGCTGGCCCATAAAGAGCCTGCGCAGACACCCTGTTAGCAGCCACTGGAGACACCTCGCAGTCTACCTCCTTTGTTAGAAAAATATCACTGGTCCCCGGCTTGAGCTTCAATCTCAGGATCCATGTATCTGTGATCCTCTCCAGAATGGAAGGAGTCATCACATACAGAGCATCAACTAGTTCCTGAACAGTGTCCTTCACATGCTGATATCCAAGAGAGGGAGTTACACAGTCACTAGATGGAGGAATACCGGTTCTTCTAAGTAATCATACATCCTGTCATGAACAAAACACTGAGTTTTTAAAAAAAATCTCAAAATTCTGACTTTTTTTCTCAAAATTCTGACTTTTTTCTCAAAATTTCAAAATTCTGACTTTTTTCTCATAATCTCAAAATTCTGACTTTTTTCTCAAAATTCTGACTTTTTTCTCAAAATCCCAAAATCCTTACTTTTTCTCGATTTTTTTTTACTTTTTCTCCAAAGATTCTGACTTTTTCTCAAAATCTCAAAATTCTGACTTTTTTTCCCAAAATTCTGATTTTTTCTCAATCTCCAAAATTTGACTTTTTATCAAAATCTCAAAATTCTGACTTTTTTTAAAAAACCTTAAAATTCTGACTTTTTCTCAAAATCTCAAAATTCTGACTTTTTTTAAAAAACCTTAAAATTCTGACTTTTTCTCAAAATCTCAAAATTCTGACTTTTCAGAATACTTAACATTTTTAATAATCCCTTGTCACCGGCTTGAGCTTCAATCTCAGGATCCATGTATCTGTGATCCTCTCCAGAATGGAAGTAGTCATCACATACAGAGCATCAACTAGTTCCTGAACAGTGTCCTTCACATGCTGATATCCAAGAGAGGGAGTCACACAGTCACAAGATGGAGGAATAGAAAGCAGTATTCAATGTTTACTTCAGATTAGCTCCACGTCAGAAATGATCATGCTTGTCATATGTCTCTCTCCATAGAGGCTGAATCATCATGTTAATCACATAGCTATCATATGCCTCAAACAGTCCTGATGCTCTTCTAGGTAATCACACATCCTGTCATGTTCACAGCTACAGTTGGGATACATTTGTTAACATGTGGACTCTCATGTTGGAAGGCATTCAGTATTTCCCCCAACATGCATCAACCCTTTCAACCGTGAAGGAAAGGAGTCAGACAGAAGACAGGGGGCTAACCGCATTGGCCTCCAGTAGTTTAAATATGGGTTCATCAAGCAGCTGGAGTAATAAAGTAGCCAGTTGTTTCTCGGCCATTAAGGAAGAAAACCAGACATACTTACCGTGGACAAATCCTACAAGTCCCTCCAGAGATTTAAGTGATACTTCTCACAGCGTGTTAACATGGAGGTTCTTTTTATGTACCCATCACTGGAGACCATTCATGTATCTTTGTTTTGGCATTAATATGAACTTAACAGGTCATTTGGATTTCACACTCTATCTTAGTACAATACTCACATGCTAAATGTACATTGGAAGAGTTATCAGGTGTTTAAACCGTCCTCTTAGCTGCAACATGAGATCAAGTCTATGGATCATGAAGTCAATCTGAAGCCAACATGAGAGTTGGACACATTAAGCGAGTATTTTATCCTAGTGTTAGTGTGAAGGTTTAATGCTGGCAGTGTTAATCTGTTCCAACTTTGGATAGCGTTTCCCATATGGCTGTAAATGGAAAGGTGTTGGGGAGATAACTGGTTGGGGTTAACAATGAGGTTGAGATTAGGATCACCTTCTTCTACTTGTTCTTCATAAAGTTTGTGTGTACTTGCCTCCATGGGTCAGTTGTGCTTTCATAAATCCACCCTGAAACAAAAGCATTGAATATAGCAGTGATTTGTGAGGAGCATTATTCATCTAGATATTAGATAGCAGAGCGAAATATATATAATTGTTTTTATTTTATTTATTTGTATATGTTTTTTTAAATTTTATTTATTTGTTCTGTCTTTGTATACATGTATGTATGTAGGTACGTGTATGTATGTGCATGTGTACATGTGTGTGGGTATGTACACACATGTATGTGTATGTGTAAATGTGGGTATACATATGTGAGTATATGGGCACATGTATTACTGTTACTATTTTTTATTCCCTTATCTATAAATTTTATTTTAATATTATCTTCTATATTACTTCACATTTACCTATACATGTATCTATTTTATTTTGTTAGTTATTTAATTTACTAGCTAGGGCCGGGAGGGGGGGAAAGGGGGAAAAATATATACGTATATATATATTGACTGTATAAATGTAAACTCATTGTGCCTGACTCAATAAAAAAAAAAATATATATAATTCGGTTTGAGTTGTGTTCTGGGGCTTGTGTTCACATTTCAAATCTCTTCAGAAAAAACACTTGCTTTTCTTACGACTGAAGCAGGATATGCGCACGTCATTATGTCACCGAGTACGTCGACTTTTCCACGCAACGGCAGCACAAATTTGAGGGTGTCTGTGAATTGTAAACCCGAAAAATGGGTCTTAAATCGAGCTCCGGCTTCAAAACATCCCTGGAATTGCCTCAGTGGAAAAACACTATTTGAGGATAATGACTGCACTTGCACTCTCGTTTCTACACAACTGAATTACATGCTCAGTTTTCCTTAATCCTTTAATGATTTCTCTATGTGTGACTCGAGTGACTGAACTTGTTGTTCCTTTGAGTGAATGTCAAAGCCTCTATGACAAATATCAACACCACAAACGTAACGATCGATTCCACGTGATTTGACCGACTGAAATTCTATATTGCGATATTCACTTGAGCAAATGTAATGATTTGATGGCTTTTATATTGTCCTGGCAACGGCCTTGATGCAAACTAAGCTCTTAGCAGAAACTCAACTGTTGAAATATGTCAAGAGTATTCACCGCCACTACTGAGAATGAAAGATCACTGGTTTGTTGTTGGTGAAACCCACAAAGAAAACAGCACATGATGATTTACTGCGTGGGAATCAATCTGAACACACACACACACACACACACACACACACACACACACACACACACACACACACACACACACACACACACACACACACACACACACACACACACACACACACACACACACACACACACACACACACACACACACACACACACAGTAAACAGAGCTTACAAAAGCAACAAGCTTGAAGTTCTTCACTCTTTTTAAAAAAAAAATATTTGTATTGGTATTTTGTTTTGCAAAAGTTCTTCACTCTTTGATAAATGTGTATAAAGTGACACAGTTAAAGACGTGTAATATATTTCCATTTGATGGAATGATATAGTTTTTATTTTAGTTTTTTTTTATTCGCATGTATTTTCCAAAATCTTGTGAATTCAGCGTTGACATCATGATTCTTGTTTTTGTGCTTAGAGTAACAGATTTCTTCTCCAACTGTAGAAGCTTTGCACCTCGGACACAAACTGTCTCTGCCTCATACAGGTCTTTACTTATCATTATAAAAAGCTTTGAAATACCTAAATAACACCAGACCCATTACTTTCTGGACTTCTGTGATTTAGGTAAACCAACGACCTCAGGTGTGTAACAGAAGACTGACTATCTGAAGGTTTGTGCTCAAACGACAGCCAGTAGAGAAGTGAGCTGACTACTACGACCCACGTTAGTGTTAGTCAAACATTTACATTGCTAGGCTAAAGGCACCACTTTGGTAAGGGTCCCATTAAAAAGTGTGGGACTGCTGTGTTTAGTGGTGAGGCAAAAGAGAAGACTTCAATGAGGAAACATAACAGCTTAAAACATTGAAGATTGAAGACATTTTCAGCCTTTAGCATGCAGAACTGAACACAGTATACATTTACTCTTCCTCGAAAACACACACACACACACACACACACACACACACACACACACACACACACACACACACACACACACACACACACACACACACACACACACACACAGACAGTAGGAGTTAACCTCTTACTGGCTGCTACACACACACACACACACACACATTCATTTTCATTGTCAATAGTGATGTTTAGCAGGTTTAAAAATTACCATCATAGCTTGTTAGCATGCTAAAATTATCCTGTTCGCAGTAAAGTAATAGTTTTGCAGGGTGGTCATAATTGGAATGATTGAAAAATATAAAATGCTCACCTGATTCAAGAATCAACACTCATAATACAGTAATTCATCCCATATCTTTTATAAGTTGCTAAGATATTTTAATACATGTTAAGATTGAAAAGCAAAGACTTGAGATACACTTTACTCTGTCCCACATGTGACACACATTTTCTTTTTAAAGCAACATTTTAAGTACTTTACTAAATGACTAATTCAATTTAAATGTATTTTTTTCTATTTATATATCTGTTGAAGCTGAAACCTTGTGTCTTCTCTTGTGTGAAGGTGCAGCTCTGCGTGAGATGGCCATGTCGTCGCTCTGCCACAGCACCCTCACTCTGGCCCTGGCCCTCTGCTTCCTGCCGTGCATCACCTCCTCCCTCAACCTGGAGGACCCCAACGTCTGCAGCCACTGGGAGAGGTGGGTCACAGTACCAATTTCTTTAAAAGCATTTCACCTGATAAGTATTTGTTACACTCTGATTTTGAATGTCATGGAAATGTGCAATAAGGAAATTGAAAACCTAAGAGACAACCATCATCATAACCACTCCAACCCGACTTTATTTATATAGCACATGTAAAATACGTGGTCTGCAAAAGCACGGGAGAACAAGTTGGTTTTTTAACGAGATTTAAAAACAGTCAACAGATTAAAGTTCAATATCAATCAAGTCCGTTTTTTTGGCCCGCAACTAGATCAGTATTCTCTGTGGATTACTTTGTTCCTACAACGTCAAATGATTTCTGTTTGCCCTTTGAATTGTTGATGCCCCTGTGGTACTTAGGCTGCTACTTTCCCAGTGTTTCTGCACCTTTTTGACTTTTAATATGGCACTGTGTTACAAGTGAACTTCCTACATTGTAGTTCATTGTCTCTCTGGTACCTTAAGACCCCGACCTTACCAACAAAACCCCCCTTGCTGTCTTAAAGCCGGGCTGTTTTCAGTCTGAATCCCTCCTTTAGGATGACAGTCAGGACACGGTTAGCCTAGCTTAGCATAAAGACTCGAAGCAGGAGTCAGCAAGCTAGCTAACTGCTAGGTTAATACATGTGCTTCCACCAACCATACTTGCCAACCTTGAGACCTCAGAAATCGGGAGCCTTTCAAAATGCAAAATTGGGGGGGGGATGCTAGTGGATCGCCGGAGCTGTTACATTAACATTAACATGCTTATTGTATTTGTAAGTGCACTGCCTTGCAGCCTGTAGTACCGTCCTTGATGGAGCATATGTGTGGGCTGGACCTGTATTTTACAGGAAAGGAGTGAGTAGAGTAGTTGTCGATTTTTGTTCTGTTTTCTGTGACTATCTGCCTCACCCTCTCAAACTTTGAGTTGTGCGCGCTACTAAAGAGACGTGTTACCATGGAAACCAAACAATGGTGTAGCTGTATTAAAGTCCGAGTGGAAACAGTCCTGAATAAATCTGATTTTGTCAGAAATCGGGAGAAATGCGGGAGAAATATGACCCCGGGAGGAAACCGGGAGAGGGCAATGAAATCGGGAGTCTCCCGCGAAAATCGGGAGGGTTGACAAGTATGCCACCAACACATCTAAAGCTCCTCATTCACATTCTTAATTGCATGTTGTATCTTGTTTCTGTTTGGATACAGATTAAACAGACATGAAACAAAGTGCTAATGAGTGAAATTATACTCTGATATTTCTTGGTAAAGTGGAGGCACATTTCCCAGCTATATTGCCTTTCACGGACTAATCTGAGGAACAGCTGCACACACACACGTACACACACACGTACACACACACACACACACACACACACACACACACACACACACACACACACACACACACACACACACACACACAGAGTCTGCATGTGTTGTTGTTGAAGACAAGAGAGAGGGAAGACACCAAGCGATTTAATTTAATTGCCCAACAAAGAAAATAAGCAGTCAGTCAACATTACAGAGCAGAACATTAGCTTAGCTTTACATTTAAGTCCGGTGTTAGCCTTAACAAAGAAAACATTTTACCTTTTTAAAAGTTATTTGCCCAGATTTGTTAGAAAACCACATTATAAAAGGCTGAAAAAGCAAATTCCTTCATTACGTGCTTCCAGGCCTTATGATATAGGCCTGGAAGCACGCCATGAAGTGATTGGTAACGCTTTATCTTGTGGATTTTCCATTTCTTATTCATTTCCTCTGACGTTTTGAAAAAAGACCAGTTCAGTTTATTAAAATGTTAATTGAATTACAACCATGAGGCATTTTCTTCCGTCACCATGTCCAAACAACAAAGAATCTTATTGACATTCTAAAAACGATATATTGCAGTGAGGTTTTGATTTGTTCAGGTCTAAGTTGATTTATGCATCTCAAATAAAAGCAGCGCTTACTATGAAAGGATCCTAACATTGGCTTTTAAGTGAGGAAATTATGAATCGCCAGTTATCAGAAGATTAATCGTATTTCTTTTACAAGCAGTTTAGGTCATATATCAAAGACTAAAATGATCCTTCTATATTACTGTAAACTGAATGTCTTTGGGTTAAGGTTAAGATGGCTTTTTTTCACAGTGTCTGACATCTGATCAAATGTAAGATCCATCAATCAAGAACATTTTATTAAAGGTCCCATGTCATGGCCATTTCTACATCATAATTCCATTGTTGAGGTCTACTAGAATAGATTTACATTGTTCAATGTTCCAAACTCACATTGGTTTCTCAAACAGCATCTCTGTATAGTATGTGTATTCACTCTCTGTCCTAAACGCCTTGTTAGAGCTCCGCCCCCACCCCCTCCCTGTGAGCCCAGTGTGCTCTGATTGGTCGGGACGTTGCGAGGCTCGCTGCTCAGTGAGTTGGCTTACTGGTGTGGTTTCCGGGTCGGCGATACAGCGGGACAGCGCAAAACTCATCCTGAGCACACACAAACACTCACAGCCGAAGTAAAAACAATAACTGTGGCTTGATATTGAGAAAGAAAAAGGTTTATAAACGCTGTGAGAATGGGTCTGCAGAGAGCATTTCTCCGCGATCCCAACTCGTCTATTACCAACCAGGGAGCTCTATGCAAGTCAATGGACTCCCTGTTAGTTGAATATTTACGCTAAAGGTCCTGGTGTGTGAGGAGCTCCGCGGATCGGTCCATTTTGGTTCCGGGAAGAAACAAATGGAAAAAGGGAAATGCCCAACGAGGCGTTCTGGGGCAGCTTAGACAGGTCTTCTCTGTGTTAGAGTTTTACTCCCTACAGGGTGCACTTTGAGGGTTTTTGACTCTGCAGACCGTTTACATGAGGAGGGGCGTGATATGTAATCCTGCCGACATAAACACAAACACACACACACACACACACACACACACACACACACACACACACACACACACACACACACACACACACACACACACACACACACACACACACACACACACACACACACACACACACACACACACACACTTGAATTCAGAGAGCAGCACTTTAAACAAGAGGCAGTGGAGCTTTCTCACAGGTGTCTTTTTCCCTGACAGTTAAATAACTAAAGATTCAAAGGCTTTATTCACAATATCACACACACACACACACACACACACACACACACACACACACACACACACACACACACACACACACACACACACACACACACACACACACACACACACACACACACACACACACACACACACGGTGACCTGACTCTCTCCTCTCTTCCTCTTGCAGTTACTCGGTGACGGTGCAGGAGTCGTACGCCCACCCCTTTGATCAGATTTATTACACCAGCTGCAGCGACATCCTCAACTGGTTTAAGTGCACCCGACACAGGTGAGGCCCTGATACACACCGTACTGTGTGTGTGTGTGTGTGTGTGTGAGAGAGGACCATACCATTGTTTTTGCATGCTATGTACTTTACAGTATACTCCGTCCACCTGTGAACCATTTTCCAAATCGTACCACAGTGATTGTTATACTTGTTGTTCGAGTCAGGCAACATATGGTAATGCTTAATGCACACATCTAAATGAACTTAACAATGAGAACAATCTCTCTTCCCTTAATATAAACGGACGTAAAAGCTGTTGTTATCATGCAGCCTCCTTACTAGCTGTAGTGTGAATGAAGTTGAACTAAGACAGGCAACCGAGGCGTGTTTCCAAGAGACAAGTATCGTTATATTCATTATCCTTTTTATATCAAACCACTCAAATGCAATATGAACGGGGCAATAGTAAAGTAGTCTTATAAACAACTGAGTGTATTGTACTGTTGTATTGGACTGCATTGAGAGGCTACTCAGTGTATAAAACAATCTGAAATAAATGGTGTTACCTTAAATTGTCAACAACGAAGGGGACAGTGCAGATCAAATGAAAATGAATTACATTTAAATAAAGATGCAAGCAAATATTAAATAAAAATGGAATAAATACAGTTCCAAGGTACACAAACTAGTAGCAGCATTATAAAATGTGCTGAACATATATAGAATAGTGAACTAGCCGCCAGTTATTACATTGTTTAACTGCAAGTGTATATATTGAGCAATGTGAGATACAGTATATATAATATAACACTAGATTAATACATATTTTCAAAGTCATGGTGAACTTTTCAACTGTACACAGTCGTTGTGGTCTCGATGCTGTCAGCTGATGGTGTTGTGTGTTAGCAACCACACTGAGGTGAGATCAGCTGATTGAACCTGGGTGAAAAAGTTCAAAACCATCTCAGGGAAAAAGCAGAAAGAGGGCAGTGATGAATGATTTATGCATTTGACACGGACTCCTTTAGGCCTCAAAGCGTCTTCATCAGGACAGAATTGACTTAAAGGTCACCTATGGTGCAAAATCCACTTCTTCATGTCTCCTCTACATCAACATGTGTCCCCTCTTCTTCATGTCTCTTCTACATCAACATGTGTCCCCTCTTCTTCATGTCTCTTCTACATCAACATGTGTCCCCTCTTCTTCATGTCTCTTCTACATCAACATGTGTCCCCTCTTCTTCATGTCTCTTCTACATCAACATGTGTCCCCTCTTCTTCATGTCTCTTCTACATCAACATGTGTCCCCTCTTCTTCATGTCTCTTCTACATCAACATGTGTCCCCTCTTCTTCATGTCTCTTCTACATCAACATGTGTCCCCTCTTCTCCATGTCTCTTCTACATCAACATGTGTCCCCTCTTCTCCATGTCTCTTCTACATCAACATGTGTCCCCTCTGTGGAAAGAGACTCTGAAAGTTTCAGGAACAAAGATTCTCTCTCTTTTTGATCCATTTCTATAAAAACCTGTCTGCAAATGAGCTGATCAGATTTTGGCCACTTTATGATGTCATAACGGTGTGTTGTCTTGTGTAACCATTAGCCAATCACCAACCAAGGTCACCCCCCCCCCCCCTTATCACCTGAATCTCCTCCTAGAGCACCATTGAGTTCTTTTTAACCAAATGTCTCTCAGAGGGGCGTGGGGAGGGGCTCCTTATTTTCATCTAAAGTAACAGACAGAGAATCAGCACTTTGGAAACAGGGCTGAAACAGAGGGGATTATGGGTAATGCTGCAATGATCTGTTTGGTGTTTCAGCCAATCAGAGACAGGTTCTGTATATATCTGAGACCTGTAATATGTTGATGAAAAACAGTATAATAGGGGAACTTTAAGTAGAACTTCCTTCACTGTCTGATCCTGTGTGTGACCTCACTTCCTGTCAGGGTGAGCTATCGGACAGCCTATCGGAGAGGAACTAAGACGATGTACCGGAGAAAGTCCCAGTGCTGCCCGGGCTTCAACGAGAACGGAGAGATCTGTGCACGTGAGTTTCTCCACACACTCAGCAGCAGTCACTTTAAATTAATGATTAAAATACAAACGGACAATAATTATTACGTCTTTGATGTGAAGAGTCTGGTCATATAGTGCGGAAAATGCTCAAGCTGGGAAACCTTTTTTTGAATTTCATTTTTCAAACGCTCAAACCTTTTCTGATGATGGTAATTTTCCAATTAAAATGTCAAAAAATAAACGTTAAAACTGAAAACAGAGTCTTTGGCTTAACAAGATACTTAAGATTCATTGTCCAAAAACAATAGCCTGCACTGTTACTTCTTAAGTTAGGTCCTATATCAAGAGGAAAGACATATTCTTACTCGATATTAGACAAAAATACTAATTGTTTTTGTAGTGTATGGCTCTCAGTCACAGTCAGCCAGAGGAGGGAAGTAGTGGAGTGCAAATACTTTGTTACTATACTTAAGTACATTTCTCTGGTATCAGCACTTTACTCCACTACTTATTTTTCTGACGACTTTTTACTTTGACTTCTCACTTTTTGAACTCAAATACCTGTACTTTCTACTTCTTACATGTTGAACTCAAATACCTGTACTTTCTACTTCTTACATGTTGAACACAAATACCTGTACTTTCTACTTCTTACATGTTGAACTCAAATACCTGTACTTTCTACTTCTTACATGTTGAACCCAAATACCTGTACTTTCTACTTCTTACATTTTGAACACAAATACCTGTACTTTCTACTTCTTACATGTTGAACACAAATACCTGTACTTTCTACTTCTTACATGTTGAACACAAATACCTGTACTTTCTACTTCTTACATGTTGAACACAAATACCTGTACTTTCTACTTCTTACATGTTGAACACAAATACCTGTACTTTCTACTTCTCACATGTTGAACTCAAATACCTGTACTTTCTACTTCTTACATGTTGAACACAAATACCTGTACTTTCTACTTCTCACATGTTGAACACAAATACCTGTACTTTCTACTTCTTACATGTTGAACACAAATACCTATACTTTCTACTTCTTACATGTTGAACTCAAATACCTGTACTTTCTACTTCTTACATTTTGAACACAAATACCTGTACTTTCTACTTCTTACATGTTGAACTCAAATACCTGTACTTTCTACTTCTTACATTTTGAACACAAATACCTGTACTTTCTACTTCTTACATGTTGAACTCAAATACCTGTACTTTCTACTTCTTACATGTTGAACACAAATACCTGTACTTTCTACTTCTTACATGTTGAACTCAAATACCTGTACTTTCTACTTCTTACATGTTGAACACAAATACCTGTACTTTCTACTTCTTACATGTTGAACTCAAATACCTGTACTTTCTACTTCTTACATGTTGAACTCAAATACCTGTACTTTCTACTTCTTACATGTTGAACACAAATACCTGTACTTTCTACTTCTTACATGTTGAACACAAATACCTGTACTTTCTACTTCTCTCATTTTCCAAACAGGCTGGTTCCTTTAGTCTGAATGTGTGTTTGGTGGCGTGATCATTATTATTTAGAGTCATTGCGTGCCTATTGATTTGAACACGATCCGTGTATCCATCATTTCCTGGTCTTCTCTAAAGAAGAGGGACCAATGAAAACGTTGTCATGTTGCCGTTGTTCAGCATGGAAACATTCATTAGCTAACGATGACATTATTGTTCTATTAATATAAAGGGAGGTCAGGTACTCTTTAAAACAGCTGCTAGTTATGGGTACTTTTTACTGAAGTACATTTCAAAGCCTCTTTACTTTGACTTGAGTAAAGAAGTTTAGTCAGTACTTCTACTTTCAAACACTATCTGTACTTCTCCTTGAGTAAAGGATGTGTGTACTTTTGCCATCTCTGCAGTCAGCACACAGTGGATACACACTGCCTCCACATTATGGGGAAAGTGGGAAACAGGTTACGACTGAATGACTTTCACTCGTCAGAAAAGTCATTATATTAGTCACTTCAGTGGCCAATGAGGCTACTGTCCCCCCCCCCCCCCCCCCTCTCTCTCCCTGTCAGCAGCCAGAAGGCAGTAACAGGTGTGAAGCCCCTCTGGCCGTTGGCAAAAACAACAACTGTTGTTGAGCGGCAACAGTATAAGAAATCATTATGTTCACCACGGCCTGCTGTTCTGATGGAGGACGGCGTAATATAAGTGTGCTTTGGCGGAGATCACAGTCTGATACATGCACAGGGCTGTGATAACACCCCGGAGATCACAGGGACATTTATTTTGGAGTGAAAAGGCTCTCTTGTATAAGCAAATATCACATGTTTCTGGCAGAATTTTTTTTAGGACTGATCTTTGGGGAAACAGGGCTTTTCCAGATGGGTGTCTGATAGTAACGGAAATCAAATCGCATTGACGTTAAACTCTGTAAATGTTGCTGTGGATGGAGTCAGTGTGTCTGGCTGCTATTCATCACAATTTCCAAAACTGCTTTGAAGTTGTTGTTCTTCTTTACATTAGTTAGCAACTAGCTGGTGAACATAGTGGAGCATTTAGCATTCCCTTAGTAGAGGGTGGGGGTCAAAACTGAGCTAAGAGGGTTTTTTTGTCATATATTTTCACATGCAAAGAAATGAAAACAGAGAAGAGAGAGCAACACTTTCATAAGCATGCTTTTTATAAACAATGCTTTAAAATCAGTGTAAACCAAAATGCTATTTCGAAAACAGTCCCGGTACTTTCCAATGAACATCGTTTCGAGTTTCAAAAATAATTATTTACAACTTTAGTTACATGATTCGAAACCAACGTGTCCAATACTATTTTGGATAAAGTCAAGTTTGTATGCAATGAATTCGGAAGTAAGCTCTGTTCAAGGGAAGTGTAATTCAAAGATTAAAATATGTTATTGTCATATGCACAAAGCTACTGTTTAGAAATGACAATGAAATTCTTCTGACCTGAGCTCCTCCAACAATGCAACATACAGTATATAATAAAATACAAATACAAAATAGTGCAAGAAGTCTATATACATGTAAATAGAATATGATATGTACAAGAACAGAATATGAAATTAAATATTGTACATTAAGACGAAGTTAAATACGGTTTATTGCGGTGATTACTATTTAGATAAATAAGTAGATTGCAAGATGACAAACAAAAATGACATGTCTTTGTGACTGTACCAGAGGTGGGAAGTAATGGAGTACAAAAACTTTGTTACTGTACTTAAGTACATGTTTCTGGTATCAGTACTTTACTCCACTACTTATTTTTCTGACGACTTTTTACTTTGACTTCTTACATTTTGAACACAAATACCTGTACTTTCTACTTCTCACATGTTGAACACAAATACCTGTACTTTCTACTTCTCACATGTTGAACACAAATACCTGAACTTTCTACTTCTTACATTTTGAACACAAATACCTGTACTTTCTACTTCTTACATGTTGAACACTAATACCTGTACTTTCTACTTCTTACATTTTGAACACAAATACCTGTACTTTCTACTTCTCACATGTTGAACACAAATACCTGAACTTTCTACTTCTTACATGTTGAACACAAATACCTGTACTTTCTACTTCTTACATGTTGAACACAAATACCTGTACTTTCTACTTCTTACATGTTGAACACAAATACCTGAACTTTCTACTTCTTACATGTTGAACTCAAATACCTGTACTTTCTACTTCTCACATGTTGAACACAAATACCTGTACTTTCTACTTCTTACATGTTGAACACAAATACCTGTACTTTCTACTTCTTACATGTTGAACACAAATATCTGTACTTTCTACTTCTCACATGTTGAACACAAATACCTGTACTTTCTACTTCTCACATGTTGAACACAAATACCTGTACTTTCTACTTCTCACATGTTGAACACAAATACCTGTACTTTCTACTTCTCACATGTTGAACACAAATACCTGAACTTTCTACTTCTTACATGTTGAACTCAAATACCTGTACTTTCTACTTCTTACATGTTGAACACTAATACCTGTACTTTCTACTTCTTACATTTTGAACACAAATACCTGTACTTTCTACTTCTCACATGTTGAACACAAATACCTGAACTTTCTACTTCTTACATGTTGAACACAAATACCTGTACTTTCTACTTCTTACATGTTGAACACAAATACCTGTACTTTCTACTTCTTACATGTTGAACTCAAATACCTGAACTTTCTACTTCTTACATGTTGAACTCAAATACCTGTACTTTCTACTTCTTACATGTTGAACACAAATACCTGTACTTTCTACTTCATACATGTTGAACTCAAATATCTGTACTTTCTACTTCTTACATGTTGAACTCAAATACCTGTACTTTCTACTTCTTACATGTTGAACACAAATACCTGTACTTTCTACTTCTTACATGTTGAACACAAATATCTGTACTTTCTACTTCTTACATGTTGAACACAAATACCTGTACTTTCTACTTCTTACATGTTGAACACAAATACCTGTACTTTCTACTTCTCACATGTTGAACACAAATACCTGTACTTTCTACTTCTTACACGTTGAACACAAATACCTGTACTTTCTACTTCTTACATGTTGAACCCAAATACCTGTACTTTCTACTTCTTACATGTTGAACCCAAATACCTGTACTTTCTACTTCTTACATGTTGAACACAAATACCTGTACTTTCTACTTCTTACATGTTGAACACAAATACCTGTACTTTCTACTTCTTACATGTTGAACACAAATACCTGTACTTTCTACTTCTTACATGTTGAACTCAAATACCTGTACTTTCTACTTCTTACATGTTGAACACAAATACCTGTACTTTCTACTTCTCTCATTTTCCAAACAGGCTGGTTCCTTTAGTCTGAATGTGTGTTTGGTGGCGTGATCATTATTATTTAGTCATTGCGTGCCTATTGATTTGAACACGATCCGTGTATCCATCATTTCCTGCTCTTCTCTAAAGAAGAGGGACCAATGGAAACGTTGTCATGTTGCCGTTGTTCAGCATGGAAACATTCATTAGCTAACAATGACATTATTGTTCTATTAATATAAAGGGAGGTCAGGTACTCTTTAAAACAGCTGCTAGTTATGGGTACTTTTTACTGAAGTACATTTCAAAGCCTCTTTACTTTTACTTGAGTAAAGAAGTTTAGTCGGTACTTTTTACATTACATTTTTAAACACGAGTATCTGTACTTCTACTTGAGCAAAGGATGTGTGTACTTTTGCCATCTCTGGATTCAAGACATCTTTCATTCACCCCTGCATGACATGTTTGTAATGCAGATGTCTTTGTGACTGTACTGATCCCCGTCTTCCTGTCTCCTCCAGCTCATTGTGCAGAGAGCTGTGTTCACGGACGTTGCATCGCCCCCAACACCTGCCAGTGTGAGCCGGGCTGGGGGGGCTCCAACTGCTCCAGCGGTAAGTCGTCCAGCTGCTGCTGTCTGTAGGCAGTCATGTCTTTGTGTGTGTGAGAGACTCTGGTTGTCTGTGAAAGCACTCTGAACTCACAAGAGGAAAAACAGACTGGTGTCATCTTACTGACTGCTGCACGGTACCACCGCTACACCCACAGCGCTGTGTGTTCTCCAGGCTACAGGCACACATACATTCCAGCAAACACTGTATTTAAGATCATATTAAAGGGCCCCTATTGTACTGTTTTTCATCAATATATTATCGCTCTCAGATATATACAGAACCTGTCTCTGATTGGCTGAAACACCAAACAGATCATTGCAGCATTACCCATAATCCCCTCTGTTTCAGCCCTGTTTCCATAGTGCTGATTCTCTGTCTGTTACTTTAGATGAAAATAAGGAGCCCCTCCCCACGCCCCTCTGAGAGACATTTGGTTACAAAGAGGGGGGGGTTACCTTGGTTGCTGATTGGCTAATCGTTACACAAGACAAAAAATCGTTATGACATCATAAAGTGGCCAAAATCTGATCAGCTCATTTTCAGACAGGTTTTTATAGAAATGGATCAAAAAGAGAGAGAATCTTTGTTCCTGAAACTTTCAGAGTCTCTTTCCACAGAGGGGACACATGTTGATGTAGAAGAGACATGAAGAAGAGGGGACAAATGTTGATGTAGAAGAGACATGAAGAAGAGGGGACACATGTTGATGTAGAAGAGACATGAAGAAGAGGGGACACATGTTGATGTAGAAGAGACATGAAGAAGAGGGGACACATGTTGATGTAGAAGAGACAGGGAGAAGAGGGGACACATGTTGATGTAGAGACATGAAGAAGAGGGGACACATGTTGATGTAGAAGAGACATAAAGAAGAGGGGACACATGTTGATGTAGAAGAGACATGAAGAAGAGGGGACACATGTTGATGTAGAAGAGACATGAAGAAGAGGGGACACATGTTGATGTAGAAGAGACATGAAGAAGAGGGGACACATGTTGATGTAGAAGAGACATGAAGAAGAGGGGACACATGTTGATGTAGAAGAGACATGAAGAAGAGGGGACACATGTTGATGTAGAAGAGACATAAAGAAGAGGGGACACATGTTGATGTAGAAGAGACATGAAGAAGAGGGGACACATGTTGATGTAGAAGAGCCAGGGAGAAGAGGGGACACATGTTGATGTAGAGACATGAAGAAGAGGGGACACATGTTGATGTAGAAGAGACATGGAGAAGAGGGGACACATGTTGATGTAGAAGAGACATGAAGAAGAGGGGACACATGTTGATGTAGAAGAGACATAAAGAAGAGGGGACACATGTTGATGTAGAAGAGACATGGAGAAGAGGGGACACATGTTGATGTAGAAGAGACATGAAGAAGAGGGGACACATGTTGATGTAGAAGAGACATGAAGAAGAGGGGACACATGTTGATCTAGAAGAGACATGGAGAAGAGGGGACACATGTTGATGTAGAAGAGACATGAAGAAGAGGGGACACATGTTGATGTAGAAGAGACAT
The DNA here is from genome assembly GCF_949606895.1 of Notothenia rossii. Taxonomy (NCBI): domain Eukaryota; kingdom Metazoa; phylum Chordata; class Actinopteri; order Perciformes; family Nototheniidae; genus Notothenia; species Notothenia rossii. The sequence continues at coordinate 55,408,974 of NC_136910.1, forward strand.
GAAGAAGAGGGGACACATGTTGATGTAGAAGAGACATAAAGAAGAGGGGACACATGTTGATGTAGAAGAGACATGAAGAAGAGGGGACACATGTTGATGTAGAAGAGACATAAAGAAGAGGGGACACATGTTGATGTAGAAGAGACATGAAGAAGAGGGGACACATGTTGATGTAGAAGAGACATGGAGAAGAGGGGACACATGTTGATGTAGAAGAGACATGAAGAAGAGGGGACACATGTTGATGTAGAAGAGACATGAAGAAGAGGGGACACATGTTGATGTAGAAGAGACATAAAGAAGAGGGGACACATGTTGATGTAGAAGAGACATGAAGAAGAGGGGACACATGTTGATGTAGAAGAGACATGAAGAAGAGGGGACACATGTTGATGTAGAAGAGACATGAAAAAGTGGATTTTGCATAATAGGTGACCTTTAAAGATACTAAAATAAAACATAATACTATTGATTGATTGAACGATCCTTTTTTGAAGAGGCTATTTAGGTGGTGCTGCTTAGAAATGCTGTTTAGCTAACGACAACATTCAAACCAGTCCACCTACAAACTGGGATTTGTTTTTTTGCTATAGAGCTTTGACTTACTAATAAATGCAATACCATCGCTACACCCACAGCGCTGTGTGTTCTCCAGGATTCATGCAGACCTACATTCCAGCAAGCACTGTACTTAAGAACATATTAAAGATACTAAGAATAAACAAAATAAATGTTAGTTATGTATAATTAAAGTGACACATTCTTTGCTGCAACTTATCATGCTGAATGACACCATCAACGTTTAGCTTGGTTCCCTGTTAGCTTCTCCTTCCCTGTCTGCCTCCGAGTCACAATCTCGCTGGGAAAATGAAATGCTTAAAATAAACATGGAGGCTCTGTAGTGTTAACGGAGAGAGAAAACTCTTAATTTCTCCCACATGGCCAACGCCAGCACAGCTAAACTCCTTCTTTTCACAAAGTAACGTTAGCCAGGCTGCTAGCGGTTGCCATGTTGCTAACGATATCTTTAAGTAAATGTATCTTCTTGTTCGTATGAAAATCAACAGACAGGATACTTGTTATCAATGTCTGCAATGCACAGTACTATATCTGGAAACTAGTGCAGTGTGTTTTGGGTGGTTGAGAGGTATGCTAGCTTGAAAGATTATGTATTTTAGATTACAAAGTCATTTTTAATTAGCTCAAACAAATCCAAACTTCTGAGATAAATAACCTTAAAGAATGGTTTGATGTTTTTGGGGAACAATGCCAATATACAATATCAAAGACATCCGTACCATCTACGATTAACTTAGTCAGGCATTCATGCTAAGCTATCATTAATGCTAAGCTATCGGCTAACCGCATCTCTTTACTTGTACTCAGACATGGGAATGATATTCTTCTGAACGCGTCACTCTCAGAAGGAACCAGAATATATGTAGTTCCCAACATGTACATTTTTTTATCAGGTAAAGGGTCTTTCAGCACAATGCATTTGTTGATCTTAATATTATCGGATGTATTTGTTCGCTGCCTTGCTGCTGTATCCCTGGAGTCCAACGATGTGTGTCAGTCCATCTGTTGGTCTAACAGTTTAGGTCAGAAATATTTTCTACTACTGCTGTTCCCAGAGGAGGACACCTAATCTTTCTGGGGACCTCCTAAACTGTCCTCCTTTATAAACAACCCTCTATAGGCCAGATTATAGTTCGTAGTAGATAGCCACGGTCCCAGAATGACTATGTATAAACCTCAATTTATATAATATACTTGCCTGTAAGTACCCCTTTTTTTATTTTAGAAATGTATAGTACGGGTCCCAAGCACATAGGGCTATTTTACATTAGCATACATTGCATTAATTAGCATTATAACCTATGCAAACAATGTTGAGGCTGCTTAATCAATTTCTAACATGTTTTATGATCAGAAATTGTAGTTCTAACCCGAACATTTCCATATTTGTACTCCTGGAGAGGGCTGATTTTGATGAATTTTGGGTCGATTTTGAAGTTTTGTAGGACGCTGGACACTTTGTATTGGACAGATACGTAGTTTATACAGTATGTCTGGACATTTTAGAAGCAGATTACCATTAGCCCTCTGTTTGTGCTTCCTTTGCTATGGTCTGGGTTAACAGAAATGTAAGGCTGTTTTAATTTTTAAAACAAATTAGGTTGCACGGTAGCAAAATCTCAGTTTGCCACAGCTAATAAACTTGTACGGAGCCACTTCCCCTGAAGGCATGTCACCACAGCTTTTGGTCTGCCAATAAAAAGCGCCTGAGATGGAACAATGATCCGCTCTTCTTTCTATGAATGGCGTGTTTGTGTTTGGGGATTTACTGTGCTTCTGTACTTTCTCATGTGTTTTTTTTGTTGACTTTAAAATGTGATGTCCTTAGATCAACTTCATTGAGCCATCTTTAGCCATTGATTGAAGTTTGTTATACCAATAAAAGTTCCCCTGGGGAGACTGTCAGTTAGTTTATAGTGGTGTTTTTAAAGCTAACCATATCCTTTATGTCATTGAGTTTATCCAATAAAGTGTCCTTAATGCAATAGGCTTGTTTGGTAGAAGCTCATGATTAGAAAACTGTGTTCAATTGAAAAACAGAACATATCTTTTTGATGTTATATCTTTCTATCAGGTGTCTTAATATCTGTTATTACACGGCTTAATTAGATACCATCCTGATTGGTCAATTTGGACGTTTCAGAGGTTGTTAATACTCGATAACGCACCGCTGCTGAGCAAATAAATGACCGTTGCTAAGAAGATAAATCAACAACCCGGTCGGGTGTTCTTTTTTCACTAATGACCGCCTCGCTGCACATCCCTTACTTAAGGAGCCTGTGACACGAGTTTCCCCCATCATCCAAACCCATCAATTTGAGTAAATATTGTCCCCTTGAAAACCGTAACTGAACTGATTTTGGATATTTGTACTTTGATAACCATTAATCTGCCCTTCAATGTTGACCATTTCCTGGATCTTCTCGGGGATTCTTCAAGTCCCGCCAAATTATGTGTGACGTCATTGCGGGCACAGCGCTCCAGCTGCACCGTTCAGGATCCCAGCCTCTGCATGTAAACGCACGATGGCGCACACAGCAGCAAGCTCAGACAGCGATGACAGTTTAATTTTGAATGTGTCTGAGAGCTCATATGAGGCTGAAGGATCGGTTTATGTTGTATCTGTTAGAAGTTTAGGAATTACACTGAACAAAAATATAAACGCAACACTTTTGTTTTTGCTCCCATTTTTCATGAGATGAACTCAAAGATCTAAAACATTTTCTATATACACAAAATAACCATTTCTCTCAAATATTGTTCACAAATCTGAAAAAATCTGTGATAGTGAGCACTTCTCCTTTGCCGAGATAATCCATCCCACCTCACAGGTGTGGCATATCAAGATGCTGATTAGACAGCATGATTATTTCACAGATGTGCCTTAGGCTGGCCACAATAAAAGGCCACTCTGAAACGTGCATTTTTGCCTTATTGGGGGGGTCCGAAAACCAGTCAGGTTTAACCCTAACCCTAACATGTCACCCACTGACACATTAAAAAATGTTTTAGGGTTAAACCGGACTGGTTTTCGGACCCCCCCCGGACCCCCCCACATAAAGCAAAACTGCACGTTTCAGAGTGGCCTTTTATTGTGGCCAGCCAAAGAATTTAACTTTATCTCTGGTAGAATTCTGATCAGGCATTAGCTCCGCCTCCTCTTCTTTCTTTTTTTCAAGCTAAGGACCCAAAATCCACGTTTCTCTAACAGGGCTGCAAAAGAGGGGTTTGAGCAGTATGAGGCATGGCTACAATGGCTGATCTGTTTGTTATGGCCCTACAATATATTTTTCCAATATAGCATAATAGGTCCACTTTAATGAAGCCATGTAGAAGTAACAATTTATAGACACTTGCATTTGGACTACCTTGTAAATCTTTTTAATTTGCACACGACATATGTTTGTCCGTCCTTTGTGGCTCTCGTCGAGGTTTCTAACATTTCTTCCCATTAACTGTGGGGGATTCTTAAGGGGGGTTTCCTTGTCCGATGTGAAGGTCTAAGGACAGAGGGTGTCTTATTCATATTCTGTACAAAGTGTAAAGTTCACTGAGACAAATGTCAAAAGTTTGATATTGGGCTGTATGAATAACGTTTGATTGATGACTGATTGAACAATCCTTCTTTGAAGAGGCTGTTTAGGCGGAACCGAACATAACCCTAACTTTAGGAATTCTGTTTAGCTAACAACAACGTTCAAATTCATCCATTTTCAAACTCAGATTTGCCTTCTTTTGTTAGCCTAGAGCAGGGGTGCCCACACTTTTTCAGCTTGGGAGCTACTTTTAAAATGACCAAGTCAAAGTGATCTACCTACAGGGCCGCCACTGCCCAATCTTTGGGGGAGAAACTGTGGCGCGCTTACACCAATTGCGCCACATAAGCGACTAGGTGAGGCCCCCTCCGCGAGGTGAGGTGATAGGCTAACTTAAAAACTTATACAAAGACCGCGATCGAGGGCGGGAACTCGCTGGAGCCTCGCAGCGGGGGTAATACGCAGGCTACTGTCCCCGCAGCTGCTGCCTCTCTGTTGGACTCCGGTACTGCACATTACTGACGAGACGTTTCTCAGTGAAACATTTGGGGCTTTTCAGAAAAGATACGGGGCTTGAGCCCAAGTAGCCACCCCCTAGCGCCGCCACTGTTGGGCACCCCTGGCCTAGAGCTTTGACTCACTAATAAATGCAATATATACACAATATTTGGAAAGTAAGCTAAGATTAGATATGACAAAATGGAACTTTCAGGATTTTAGCAGCAACAGAGTGAGATTGAACAACAGGAGAGTAGATATTATCACAAGATTAATACAATTAAAGATATATACAGGTAAGTAACTTTTAAAATAAGAATAATTGAATGAACATATATACATATTTGAAAAGTGAGGATGGTGGATGGATGTGTAGAACATCTCAGAAGGAGAGTGCAGTTCAAATCGAAACTTGAAGATCTGTCTCAGTTACCTACCTGAGCATCAAATATTATTTCAGATCCTCTTTTGCAACATCTGGCACCTGGACTAGAAGAGATTAGTCTACTCCTATTGCTGGCGCTTCAGTTATTCTGACATAGTGTCACACACCTGCAGAACATTTTTGGATGTTTACATTTTCAATTTAGCGAAGGAAGAGTTAGAACGGCACAAAGGAAGGAGCCGGCTTTAAAGAGACTCACTGCTCTCTGTGTAGCAGTGGACGTCAATGTCATGTCTACGCATAGTCTGACATGTGTGCGGTAAATATGTTATTTATCTTATTGTTAATGTGTCTCCGTGCAGGCCTATATTCTGATATGGAGGAGCCCACAGGGTGTTCCCCGTCTGTCTTCGGTTTCCGCCCGAAATAAAGGAGCTTATTGTTGTGTCTGGGTCCCTGGGGCTCTCCTGGGACCACTAGGCTTCTCTGTCTGTCTGCTCTCGCACACACTGTACAAAAAAGAAGCTTCATTTGTCAATAGGAATTTGAGAAAAGTATAATGACATGGGAATGTTATACGGAAATACAACGCCTGGTTTGGAAACAATGCAGCCAAGTTTCAAGGCTTTATTGTCATATAAACATTAGCTACAGTGTAGATATAGCAATGAAAAATGTAAGTCAGAGGCTCTTCAAACAGTGCAACGTGAATATATATATATAAGACATTAAACAAATAAAACAGATAAAATAGTGCAAGAGAATGTGCAAGTCAATACAAATAAAATAGAAATAGTGCAAGAAGAGTCTATATACAAGTAAATGGAATATGATATATTTAAGCAATATCTCAAGACAGACCGTGGAATATGGTCATTATATCACAGTTAAGGGGCGTGGTTCAGCCCGTCATAACGGACGTATGTACGGACGTAATGTAACAGTTGTAACGGTTGTAGCTTTTCTCAGACGCGGAGGGATACTGACTTGTTGTGAAAAGTAACTACAATTCTACCGTGGTATACGCTCATTATATCACGGCTAAGAACCAATCAGATTGCTTGATTTGACTTGTCCGTTTTATAATCAAGCAATATCTCACGACAGACCGTGGTATATGGTCATTAAGGGGCGTGGTTCGGCCCGTCATAACGGACGTATGTACGGACGTAATGTAACAGTTGTAGCTTTTCTCAGACGTGGAGGTATACCGACTTGTTGTGAAAAGTAACCACAATTCTACCCGTGGTATAGGCTCATTATATCACAGCTAAGAACCAATCAGATTGCTTGATTTGACTTGTCCGTTTTATAAAGATAAATAATTTGCAAGATGCGAACAGATGAATGTTTATGGATGTAAATGCTTGTTCTTTATCTTAAAGTAATTCATAAAGTGATGGTTTTACAAAAATGGAAGTAGGGATAAATAAAATAAACAAATTGGAAAATATTGTTTGAAATTGGTTTAAGCGTAAAACATATTGAAAGAAGCAACAAAAACAAAAAAAACAGATTTAATGTGGGTGTATCTACCTCAGATATGTCCACATACAATGATCCATGTTTCACAGCTGATTATAAGTGTGACTGTCCACTTTCATAATATAGCTTCTTTCTCTCAGTATATCTTTAAAAAACAACTCTCATATATTGTTTTTTCCTCGCTGTGCCTTTGTATGTCTTCTGAAAAAGCAGCTCAAATTGCCTTATTGGATCAGCCTCTGTTCATTCAGTACCTTTTTTAATTTCCTCAAGAGCCGCTAAAGACTCAGAGGCATTGACTGCATTTTGCAGGTCAGCGGGTCCCAACAATATGTCTGAGGATCAATTTGGGGGCCAACCAAGAACAGGAAATGGGGGGAAGGCTGTGTTCAGGGGGAGGCAGGAATAATAGGAGAAAATTGTGTGGGAGGAAATGACCCGGGGCTCTGGAGCTTGTGATTTAATACACATGATAGCAACACAAGACACTCAGGAGGCCTCAGTTCAGCTGCCAGAATAATGCGACAACAACATGTACTGTATACTCTGATTAACAGGAGTTAAACACACATATATAGCTCTCTTTATTACACAAAGTTATCGAAAGTCTGGTCTTCATCAAGCTGGTGTTTTTAGAAACTGACAAAATAACAGTAAGTTATCAGATGTGTCCAAGGGTGTAACTTTGGTTTGAGAAGTGGGGGGGGGGGGACACAAAACAGGGGGTCCTCCGCAATGAAACATTGTTCTTGATTTAATTCCATTTCCTGCCTTTCTACAAATATATATATAGGGACTATGGTGTAAAAAGATCCAAGAAAAAGGTGTAGTGTATATAATGAGTGCGCAAACTTATCTAGTATCCTATCCATGTGAACCTGTTTTATTTGTGATGACCTCACATCCTCCAGGGGGGTCCGGGGGAATGAATCCCGGGAAGATTTTTTTCTTTAAATTGAAGTTAAAGCATCCATCTGGTGCACAAATTAAGAGATTTATGGATACAGTTCTCAACACTCATATGAAACAGAACTGTATATATTTCAATAATCAAAAAACCATTAGAATATGCTCACAACCAATAACACATAATTGATAAACTCCTCTCTCCTATCTTTATCTTACCTAGTCTGCATTCTTTTTTTAATGTATGCATATTTTACTAATCACTCCCCTTTCAAACTGTGTTTTTTATTTTTTACTGACATTGGAAGGATTTCTTAACTTATTTTGAACAACTATATTAAATAGATGGAAATATTTGTTTACATAGATGACCAAACTGTTTGAGACCCATTGAGATAACTAAGACTAAAGTTTGCAATCTAATCGCTCAGCGAGTCCTTTACCTCCATGAGCTGATGTTATCTCTCTCAGTCCGACAGGAGAGGACCATCCCTCTCCTTATTGTTGAAACAGCTTCTAATCTCCGTTAATTAAAGAAAAGCTTTGTTTACTTTAAACCAGAATGAATTGGTAAAATGTATATTTATACTACTACTGTACACCTCCTGTGCCATGAACAAATAAATACATTTTTTATTAAATGTATGATTTTAACCTCTTCTGAAAACATACTTGCTACATGACGAAAAAAGAATCTGTAAGAAAACAGAAATTATTCGTCAAATGTCAAAAAATTAATAATAGGATGATTGAAGAATGTTTGTGAAATGTCTTACTCCGCCATAAATTGAATAATAATAATGCATTTTATTTATACACAGCGCTTCTCTGTAAATTCAAAGAAACTTCAAAATTCATAAAAACATATTTAAATCAACACACTTGTAAAAATATATAAAACACAACATTAATTACAGATTAAAAGCAGTTCCGAAAAGATGAGTTTTGATTTGTGATTTGAACATTGTGAGAGGGGGCAGCGACGGAGAAGGCATAAACTAAAATAAACGGAGCACTTTAAGAAATCTGAATGTGTGTCTTTCCAACCGACTGATAGTGATGTGTGTGAGACTTTAAATTAGGAGTCTATTTTATTTTATCCATCAATACTGTAGTGTGTGTTTTTGACGGGGTCCAGTCATTTTCTGAATCATAATCATACAGTGATCTCGTGCATCTGGGTGCAGAGAGTCATAACTGGCACTCGGTGACACTTGATAAAAGCGTGCCACTCATGAGCAGATATGTTCTCGGTCCATCACAGTATTTTTGAAACAAGCCATGTCTTTCAGTGTGTGTTTACCGTGATAAATCTGAGGTCACGATGACATCACCAGGGTTATTAATGATGTACCAAAAACTCATCTAGAGCAACAGAAGCCTTCTGTATTCACTGAGTAGCAAACGCAACTTGGTGTGAAAAGCAAGTGGAGTAGCACTTTATAGACACTGCAGAATAGCTCCCGTGGTACAGCTCATGTCCTGAGGCTCAGTCCCCATTGTGATGGACGCGGTTCAACCAAGCCCCCAGGAAGTGCGCCGGACTCTGTGCCCAACATTCGTTGTGTCCAAACGGCGGTACTGCAATTTCCGTATCAGTCCGTGACGTCACCCGGCCCAAAACAACTTTTTCCCATTGACTAACATGGGGAAAGAGACGTCTGTAAATCGGTGGATACTTTTTTGTTTAACTAAATAAACTATGTTATAGCCCTTATTAGAATCATTAGGTCCTTAAAGTTTTAAAATGCACTAAAAGCCGATTCTAGATTTATTTTCTCTCTCCACTCATTCTAGTGAGCCGAGAGTGGGAGCTCGGCGGGCGGGGCTTAAGGGGCGCATGCTCTGTGAGCGCACATACGGGTTCTTCTGCTCTGGCAGCTAGGCATGATGGGTAATCTGTGACGTTTCACTCTCTCAAAAGTTGGGCCATTTTGACTTCATGCGCCAATGAGCAGCTCTCGAAAGAACGAGACCCCGCCTCCCACGCTGTATCCAGTTCTTATTATACATCCAGTGTTTCCCTACCATTGTCTTGGAGGGGCGCTGCGCCCCTCCAACGGAGCCCCGCGGCCCCCCCTGAAATTCAAGGTGTTTAAAAAAAAAAAAAATTATAATTCTTTTTTTTTTAATTAATTTTTTATATATTATATATAGCACCAAATTGCAACTAATCTATATCTAGATTAATCCAAAGCAGAAACCTAGGGGAAACACTGACATCCATGGGTTTAACCCGGGACCCTAAACGCATGTCATCCTCGCTATATCCCCTTTAATAAAGGAACAGAGATACAATGGCTGACAGGTGCAATCACGCTACAACGGCCCAAAACATTTCCATTATCAGAAACACGCTGCAGCTTAAAAAACAATTTGAATATAAAACACAGATGTGGCAAAACCCATGTGAATAAAGAAACATCTTAGCTAACTTGACAACACATGTGTAGCGTTTAGAAAAGATTAATCAACTTGACGAAACATGCGCAGCGTTTACTAAAAGCACTGCATAAAGGAAACACTGCAAATATCAAATGCTGCAAATGAAAACTGCTGCAAGATGCTCAAAACGCAAGGAAAACCAGGGGACACTAAAAAGTGATGCACACAGCTGGGACCCGAGCGCTAGTTTACATTCGGCTGTCACATCTCACCGGAAATGTACCTAAAATGTAAGTCAGATATTATTGCAGATCTGCCGTAAAATAAGCTAATCTAGTAATATCAGAAGGAATCATGGGATCATACTTGCCAACCTTGAGACCTCAGAAATCAGGAGCATTTCAAAATGCAAAATAGGGGGGGGGGGGGGGGGGGCTGGGTGCTAGTGGATCGCCGGAGCTGTTAGATTAACATTAACATGCTTATTGTAGTTCTAAATTCAATGCCTTGCGGCCTGAAGCACCATCCCTGATGGAGCATATGTGTGGGCTGGACCTGTATTTTACAGGAAAGGAGTGAGCAGAGAGTGGAGTAGTTGTCGATTCTTGTTCTGTGACTATCTGCTTCACCCTCTCAGACTTTCAGTTGCGCGCACTACTAAAGAGACGTGTTACCATGGAAACCAAACAATGGTGTAGCTGTATTAAAGTCCGAGTGGAAACAGTCCTGAGTAAATCTGATTTTGTCAGAAATCGGGAGAAATGCGGGAGAAATATGACCCCGGGAGGAAACCGGGAGTCTCCCGCGAAAATCGGGAGGGTTGACAAGTATGCATGGGATGTTAAAATAAGGCGATTAAACTTACATTTTAGGTAACTTTCCAACAACGATGACAGTTAGCCAACTTTATAATCCCCAAACGTCAACAAGTGCTTCGGTCCCAGCTGTGTGCGTCACTTTTTAGTGTCTCCTGGAAACAGTGTCAGTTGTGTTTTGAGCCTCTTGCAATGCATTGAGTAAGTGCTTCCCATGTTTCCTCAAGTTAGTGAATGTTTTCTAAAAGCATGTTTTGTCAAGTTGGTAAAGGTGGCTCTCCATTTGCGTTTGTTTTAGCACATTTGGGTTTTAATATTTGCATCGTTTTTGTGTTTTTAGTTCCTCCCAATGGAAGTGTTTTGGTCTGTTGTGGTGCGTTTGGACCGCCTTCCAGATGGCCCAAATACTAAGATTGAAAAAGAAAAACATTCCAATAAAGACACCATGTAAGTGTAAGGGATTGTAACCAAACCACAGCCAGGGAATGCAGCATAAAGACACAAACAAATATGTGTTGCTTCTTGGATTTACACATTTTTAAACCCCCTATAACGACTTAATGGTGAGATAGTTATGTTGCATAAAGACAACAGAACTCTGAGACAGCGTGGAGAACTGGCTGAACGCTACAGATGTTTTTTCTCACTGGGAATCCTCCGTATCAGTGTGAAAGGCGTCTTCAGTTCCCATGAGTGCCCCATGCCTGGTAGACTGAGTAATCACTAAAAAGATGGAAAAACATCCCAGTGAGAGCCGAGCCAGCTCTCAACAACTGGCAGCTCAGGTTCCTGGCTCACGGCTTTCCCTCTACTTCACTGACTCTTTCCCCCCTGAAATCTCCCTCGGTGTGAAGCTTTTTCTTTGACATTTTTATGTATAAAAATGTATACATTTCCCCTGTCCCTGTAATGTTGTTCACTCGGTACAGTAAGTCAGACTCTGGATAACATTAGCAGGTCTTCTAGCAGCTTGTGATCAAACCCTTGCAGTCTTTTGTGTTCACTGCCATGTTGAATAGGCTGATGAAAGAGGACATTCTGTTCTTCAGTGAGCGGATGAGAAGCCCCGAGCTCCTGGAGTTTGGCCTTTTCTTCCATCTAGGTCAGGTTTCACAAAAGGTACCGGGATGGTAGATTTCAATTCAGGAGGCTTTTACATGTGCATCTTATTATCTTAAATCTCCTCCTACTCCTCCTGCTCTTTGTCCCCCATCCCTCCCCCCCTTTGGCCCTCACCACTGTTTTTGTCACACAGACTGCCTGAGGAAAAGGAAGTAGGATACGTACTTTTTTTTACTAGGTCAGAGTGAAGCAGGAGGAATAAAAGGAGCCTGTTAATCACTCGGGCAACTTCAGAAATGTGGCATGGTGGGAAATGGTGGTGTTGCTCTGCATGCTGGGCACACAAACACCAGGCTGGGTTTAGGTAGTAGAGGAGAGGACCCTGAACTCAGAGGAAACTCGTTGTTATTTCAACAGAAATGTCATTTTTATGGCACTATTTGTATAAAAAATGTGACCAAAAATGTAATTGGAAGAAAAAAGTTCCATTAAGTTTCAATAACTAGTTTTTTCTGCTTCAAATATAACGTGGCCTTGGAACATAAGATCAAAGCTCCTCACCATGGGGCTTTTAAAATTGGTAAAGATAGCATGCATAATGGTGGGGTCTTCCTGAAAATAAATAGAAAAGGGAATGTAATTTAAAACACATTTCCTGCATTCCTATACCATCTCTAACCTCTTGGATATAGTTAAGAAACAATACTGTTATTATCATTGTGTTTTGGTAAAACAGCGCCCCCACCATATCATTACTAACTGTTCAGGTAGAGAGTGGTACTGCAGCATGGGAGACGGACAGTCTTTCAAATAAAAAATATTAATAAAATCACAAATTCTGTTAGAAGTAGAAGAGGGAAAAGCTGCTAATATCAGGAAGAAACCACAGTAACGGTAGAAAGGGCTGTGTTGCATTAAAAGTGCTGTTAAAAAAGTGTGTCACTGTTTCCCAGAATGCTTTTACCTTCTGGCATTTTCCTGTTAATAAGAAACACTACGGAGGAATTTTATCTGCATATTGGGGTCAGTATTAAGAGCAGTAATGTCATTTTTATGGTTCCAAAGCGGCTGCGTTGCCGTCTGGATGTTGGACGAACCAAAAGTAACCAAAGTCTGATCTTGTGAACCAGAGTTTTGCAGATTTCTACTGAACTGCTGATCCAAATAACTTCACACGCAGTATTGCACTCCTTCAGGTCCTAAGCATCACACTTGCTGAGCAAAAAGAAGAACAGTCCGAGGGTTAGCTGAAGCTATCCTTTAATGTTAATGAACTGCTAAACCGTTAGCTACAGCGCTACAGTAATAAACACACTGTAAGTTAGAGAGTCCTTATCTAAACCTTCAATTGTTGGCTTCCTTCCTCGTAGGAAATCTCACTTTCCCCTGAACTGTATATAGACTTTCATCGAGCAGAGTTCCATAATGAAAGGTCTGGCAGTCACTGTAAAACTCTCTGACTCCCTTCTCTCTTTTGCCCCCACACACATCAGCAGGCCCTGAGTGGCCAGTGGCAAGATATGACGTGACAAGATGAAAGGAATCTAAAACTAAACATGTGGTCCAACACCAGGTTTACCAGTTCACTGCGGCTGCACATGCTGAGGCTTCTAGAGAAAGCTGTGATTGGAAAAGTCCAGACCCAAGAGAGAGCTGGTGTAAATAAGGCGGGTCCTGATTAGGGCTGAAAGCCGATAGCCAAAGGTTAACGAGGAGGCTTCAGGTCGTAGAACTAACCTATAATTGAGAGTGATTGAGTCGCTGGATGTTTGTACAATCAGATGGTTTTAACCTCAGCGATGAAGAGATAGCTTGGGTTTCAGAGTCTAAGTTGGTTCAGGCTAATAATGGATTAACGTGTAAACAATATGAGTTGGAGTGTGACCATGTGACAAGAAGAAAATCGAGCAATACTAGAATAGAGTCACGTAGATTGCCATTTCATTCAAACTGATCAAGAACACTAAGTCAAGTTTGTAAAATAACTGCATGAGCATTGCCTGATGGTTTAAGGGAAACATATTACTGTTTCACTTCAACAAGACAGAAAGGAATAAGAAGTCTACAGGGACCAATAATTAGTTATCAATAAGTCAAAACGTGTACATACAACCTAGGAAAGCACCTTTTGTCCCTTTTTTAAAATATAGCATGTATTACACCATCATCAAGGTTCAAGGTTCTTTATTGTCAAACTAACATAGCTACAGAGTAATTCTGTCGTTGAAAATCTTAGGTCACAGGCTTCTCCAACAATGCAACACAATTAGGGATGTCCCGATCACCTTTTTTTGTTCCCGATCCGATTCCGATCATTTGATTTTGACAATTTGCCGATACCGATTTTTCCCGATCCGATCTTTATGCAATGCATTAAGAAAAAAAAGCATTCAAGTTGTCCCTTAAAGTTATTTTTTTATTTAAATTTGATATTCTATTCAACATGGATATAGCTTCTTTCTTTCACAGCAGCATTGGATCAGTTCAGTTGTGCAGCATTGGATCAAAACAAAATAATGCTTATCAGTACTCGTTAGCTTACTGCTACAATTAGACACTGCGCCCTGCCCACTCTGTTGCCAGATTTGAGAGAAATAAGCAACCAGGTCTATGAAAACAAGCCCGAAAGAAGCAACACATACATGATGTTCTGTAATTTGAAACCAAAACTAAGGCCTCAGGATGACTTTAAGACTTGAACATGGTCATTTTTGTTTTGTAACATTGAATACAAAATTTAAAATTCTCCCGATTCCGATCTTTTGAAAATCACGTGATCGGCTCCGATCCCCGATCACGTGATCGGATCGGGACATCTCTAAACACAATAATACAGATAATGTTTTTGCAAGATTGTCAACGGCATTACCTCACCTCCTCTTAGAAAGTTTATTAACATACGCACAACTGCAACTAGGGTAACAAGAGGTGCAGCGAGAGGAGATTGCATTATTCCACTCAGAAAAAGTTCTTTCAGTCAGTCTTCATTTTCTGTTAAAGCTGCTCAGCGATGGAACTCAATCCCACCTCCAATCAGAGACCAGACCATATTCACTTTATTTAAATCAAAGCTCAAAATATGGTTAGTGGGGAATCAGCTCTGCCAACACTGACCCAATCTTCTGCTCCTTACAACCCACTGCCTGTGTATTTATGTATTTATTTAAGTATCCCAGTAATGTCTGTTGCATGTTTTAAATGCATTGTATTTACTTGTTTAAAATGAAATGTGTTTTAGGTTGACTTTTTTAAAATCTGTCCAGGGACTACAGATGAAAAATAGCCTCTTGGATAACTCTGGCACATTTACCGAATTAATGTGCACTGTCCCTGTTGAATAAATAAATAAAAAAATAAAGCAAATATACAATATTAAAAGTAATACAAAAAGAAAAAAAAAAAAATTTAAAGTGAGAAAAAAAAGTGGAATAGTGCAACACGAGTCTATATACAAGTTACTGGAATGATATAATAGATAATAGATAAATAATTACTAAGCAGCAGATGAATGTTATGAAATGGTTTCAGCAGTTCAGTTGTTTAGCAGTCTTATTGCCTGTGGGATGAATCTGTCTCTGTGTCTCGTGGTTTTTGTCCGGATGCTGCGGTAACGCCTGTCAGACGGCAGCAGACTGAACAGTTTGTGGCTGGGGTGATGGGGGTCTTTGATAATCCTGAGGGCTTTCTTCCTGAGCCGCTGGGAGTAAAGGTCGTCCATGGATGGCAGCTCCGTCCTGGTGATGTTCTCTGCAGTTTTCACCCCCCTCTGTAAAGCCTTACGGTTGAAATTGAGCATTTAAAAAAATATATATATATATTTTATTTCTCTGAATGTATTTAAGGCACTTCTAAATGACATGCTTTCTGACACTCTGGGTATTTGTAAATGTTGAATATGTAAATATGATATCCTCTGTTGTATGTTTGTATGTTGTTTTTATGTTTCATGTGGAACCAAATGATGCAGGTCTCCCTTGTAAATGAGATCGATGAACTCAAGGCACCAATCTGTCTAAATAAAGGTTTGAAATGAAATGAAATGAGGGCGGTGCAGCTGCCGCACCAGGCCGTGATGCAGCCAGTCAGGATGCTCTCTATGTAGAAGTTGCAGAGTATCCTGGAGTCCAATCATCATACTTCAAACATTCACAGTTTCTAATGGAAGCCGATCCAACACAGTGTTTGACCCACTTTGTGATCAGGGTTGTGCTTTTATCAGTGGTTAAAAAATGATTAAAAAAGCCAGTGAGCAGGATGATACCAGAACATGTGACTGGTCGGTCGGTCGAATAATCGATTTTGATCATGGTCAGTTTCTGGCAACCCTAGTAGACACCATGGAAGATGATAATAACAGACTCTCACATTATCCTCTGTCTGCCAGCTCATAGAGTCCTATTGTCCTACCATTTCTGACATTTTCAGGATCAAAAATGGCAATATTGTTACTCTCTGTCGGCTGATTTTGATATATTTTGGGTCGATTCTGAAGATTTAGGGGACTATTTGGACAGGCTGCTTATTTATTTAAAAAAATAATTGTCCACAGGAGAGGTAATCATTTTCATCTTGTGCTTTCTTTATCCAATGGTCCCAACACTACTCATGGTTGTCAAAATCAGCGCACTGGGAATACAAATATGGCAAAACTTTCTGGTTGAATCTGAAATTTTTGATCCTGAAGATGTCAGAAAATTGATTCAACATCCTCAGAACATCTACAAAATAGTGTGCTGTGTGGGTCACTCAAGCATCCCCCGTCTCTCTGCCAATCACAGAGCTGCACAGTAATGCTGGTCGGTGTGCGGGCCTGCGGTTGGGCGAGTAGAGGCTGGAGAGTGTGTGACGTTGACCCTGCTGTGTTGTATGTGAGTTAGTGAGTGAAGGACTTGAGTGACGTTGAACCTGCGACCCGTAACCTCTGACCTATGAACCTGTATTTGTATGCTACCAAAGGAGCTATTAGACCTAAGAACTTGAGGCCTGTTTCAGACTCCTATTGTGAAATTTTACAATATGTAAGTTAGCATCCGGCAGTTTCTGAATGCTGGCGACCCGTATAATACATTTGTAACATCACACTTTGGTTTACCCAACATTTCTGCGTTCACTATGCTGGCAACTACAACTAATATGTAAAAGCCCTCCCGATGCTTGGAAACTATCGTAGGAATCTATCACAAGTCTCATTTAATTCACAGATTAGTTGTATCAGTACGGCTGTCATTAGCTTGTATATTTGTTCTTTTCTACTCCTTTTGTTTGAATATATTTAAAAGGCGCAAATGGTAATCAACGGGGTTTCTGGGTTGCTTGGCTTTCAGGCAGAGCAAAAATACTTGCTTATTAATCTATTGAGTTATTTTACATTTGAATTATAATGCCCTGAAAAGTCAGGAATGTAATGTTGTCCATGCGTCCTCTGAGTCTTGCCCTCAAGCCTATCAAGTGTGGGCGAACACTGAATATACTGTAGGCCAAAACCCAGAAGAACTTGACACTGATTTAGTGTGGAATTTCCAACACAGAAACCAAACAAAGGAAATGACAAACTGGTGTCGAGATGGCCTTCATTTGACACATAATAAACTCAATCTTTCTTCTCTTCTCGTCCCTTCAGCGTGTGACAGTGTCCACTGGGGGCCTCACTGCAGTAACAGATGTCAGTGTCAGAACGCGGCTCTGTGTAACCCCATCACCGGAGCCTGCATCTGCCTCCCGGGGTTCAGAGGGTGGCGCTGCGAGGCCCCGTGTGAGACGGGCTCCTACGGGAACGGGTGCCAACAGAAATGCCAGTGCCAGAACGGAGCCGCCTGTCACCACGTCACCGGGGAGTGCAAGTGCTCACCGGGATACACCGGAGCTTTGTAAGTCCTGTGTGTGTGTGTGTGTGTGTGTGTGTGTGTGTGTGTGTGTGTGTGTGTGTGTGTGTGTGTGTGTGTGTGTGTGTGTGTGTGTGTGTGTGTGTGTGTGTGTGTGTGTGTGTGTGTGTGTGTGTGTGTGTGTGTGTGTGTGTGTGTGTGTGTGTGTGTGTGTGTGTGTGTGTGTGTGTGTGTGTGTGTGTGTGTGTGTGTGTGTGTGTGTGTGGGGGTTACCTTAAAGGTTTCCAGACTGTTTCAGAAGTGGGAAGTAGTGGAGTACAAATACTTTGTTACCGTACTTAAGTACATTTTTAGTATATTTAAACACGAGTATCTGTACTTCTACTTGAGTAAAGGATGTGTGTACTTTTGCCATCTCTGGCAAGTTTTCTGATTGTTGTAACATCTCCAATCCTCTTTCTCCCCAGCTGTGAAGACCTGTGTCCTCCAGGTAAACACGGGCAGCAGTGTGAGGAGAGGTGTCCGTGTCAGAATGGAGGAGTGTGTCATCATGTGACCGGAGAGTGCTCCTGTCCTGCAGGGTGGATGGTAAGACCACAACATGTTCATACTACCAATTATCTTTTTGAGAGTGTGAAGGCAGGGGCACAATACATTCAGTACACGATGACCGAAAAACAATAAGACTGAATAACATTACATTACATTTAGGTGTCTTTTTTCACCCAAATTGACTTCTAATAAGTGTAGGAACCAAAATGCTTATTTAGCCTGAGGCAATTATTTGGACACAGAGGGTGAGCTGGCTCGGACATTTTCTTTTGACCGTTTGGTCCTCTTTTCTTTTTTTTTCACTTACATTTTTATTGACATTTTTATAAACATACAAAACCACATATAGTTCAGTATACACTTGAATTAGAAACCCATTGAAGAAGAAAAAATAAAATACAAATAATAATCAAAACAAGCAAACAGTGACATGGAAGCTTTCTATCCTATTTTAATGCAACATCATGGTCTGGTTCCAACTCTCAATTTGTGGTGTCGTTCATTTTTCTTTTATATTCAACCCATGTTTCCCATTTGGACTCAAATTTCCCTTCCTGGACCCTCAATATGTGTGTGAATCTCTCCATATCAAATATTTCCTGTACTCCTCCCAGCCATTGCTCCTTTGTAGGTGGATCTGCTTTGTACCATGCTCTGGTAATTGTTTTCTTGCTTGCAGCCAGCAGCACCTTAATCAGGTATCTGTCCCCACCCTGTGTGTTTTCCTGCACCAGATTCCCCAAGTATAACATCAGGCCGGTCTTAGGAACCTCATAAGCTAATATCCCCTTCAATCGTTTGGTCCTCTTTAAGTTATGGTTTGTTTATTTGAGTGATTAAACATCGTTAAGCTATAACTTCAGTACGGACTGTTTTAATTGAAACGCCTGTTCAATGGGAGTTTTGTCGCTACATTAAATGCAATCTGTTCAGAACAGCTAACTACATTAGCTTCAAATACGCCAAACCTTTTTCAATGTTACTTCTAAGCATGATTTAGATGGTGCACACGACCTGGGGGATCCTCACACATGCTATCCTCCGCTAACATGTCAGCGTGAGCAGAACCAGAGCGCAGGCATTCATGATTAGAGGGGAGGAAGAGAGCAGCTCCTTTGACAGATTTGATAAAGTTAAAAGGCTCACAGCGGCTGGAGGAGGCAAAGTATCAAAGTCTCTTAAAATCACTATCTTGAGGTCATGCTGGAAGGAGCTCTGAATTCTTGTCAAGAGTAAGTTGAAGACTAGAGAACAGACGAACTGTATCACTGATTAGGAAAATGATAGAAATGTATAGTACAACTGCCGGATGCTAACTTACAAGTTGCCCAATTAGCATACATTGCATTTTGGGGGCTATTGAGGATGCCGAGTCTATTCCTGACCTTTTCAGGACATAAAAATGCCCATTTCTACCAGAAAGTGGCCATATTTGTAGTCTCAATTGGTAGATTTTGACTACCATGAGTTGTGTCGCGACCGTTGAATACAGAGAGCACAAGATAACAATTATTGTCTCTACTGTGGACAATTTTTCTTAAAAGAAATAGGCAATCTGTCCAATCCAAATGTTCCAGAGACCCCTCAATCTTCCAAATCGACCCAAAATGAAGTTCTGAAGTGAAGTTAAAGACTAGGGAACAGAGGAACTGTATCCCCGATTAGGAGAATGAGGTCATGCTCACACACATCAGCAGTAAGAAGAACATAAAGGCATGCATTGAGAGAACTTGATCAACAGTGTACGTGTTTTCTGTGTGCAGGGAACAGTGTGTGGACAGCCATGTCCAGAGGGGAGATTTGGACAGAACTGTTCCCAGGAATGTCAGTGTCACAACAACGGCTTCTGTGTGTTGTCCACGGGACAGTGTGTGTGCAGTGCGGGATACACAGGAGAGAGGTAAGAGAGATGTCAAAAGTCCACACATCCTTTCCTCAAGTAGAAGTACAGATACTCGTGTTTAAAAATACTCTGGTAAAAGCAGAAGTACTGACTAAACTTCTTTCCTCAAGTAAAAGTAAAGAGGCTTTGAAATGTACTTCAGTAAAAAGTACCCATAACTAGCAGCTGTTTTAAAGAGTACCTGACCTCCCTTTATATTAATAGAACAATAATGTCATTGTTAGCTAATGAATGTTTCCATGCTGAACAACGGCAACATGACAACGTTTCCATTGGTCCCTCTTCTTTAGAGAAGACCAGGAAATGATGGATACACGGATCGTGTTCAAATCAATAGGCACGCAATGACTCTAAATAATAATGATCACGCCACACACATTCAGACTAAAGGAACCAGCCTGTTTGGAAAATGAGAGAAGTAGAAAGTACAGGTATTTGGGTTCAACATGTAAGAAGTAGAAAGTACAGGTATTTGGGTTCAACATGTAAGAAGTCGAAAGCACAGGTATTTGTGTTCAAAATGTAAGAAAAGTAAAAAGTCGTCTGTAAAATAAGTAGTGGAGTAAAGTACTGATACCAGAGAAATGTACAGTAACGAAGTATTTGTACTCCACTACTTCCCACCTCTGCAGGTAAGAGACTTTACAGTAATGTCAGTAAACAGCCGTTTGTTAGCTTCAAAGCACTGGATGAATACCATCATAAACATTTTTGCATTATTTACAGGCTGTTATTGTAAATGTTGGTGAACGGATTGACCGAGAGCCACACATATGCATAAAATATGAAACATAAAAGTAGACATAAATTACAGTTTACAAAATATACATCCAGTACCAGTAAGAGTATTTAAAGTGTAGCATGGATAAAGTAGTGTGATTTGGAGTCTCTGTTCCCATTCTCACAGCCATAAATACATGTTTCATATATAGATGCTTTTTAGTGCATTCATGTGGTGTTTCATAGCAGCGAATGCTATTTTTCACAAAATTTAAATAGCTCATCCCCATTTAATTGAATGGTATTTGTAGAGGCTAACAAAAGAAATAAAATAGAAAAACGTAATTTAAAGGCCCCATGTCATGGCCATTTCTACTGATCATAATTCCATTGTTGAGGTCTACTAAAATACATTTCTAAACTCACATTGGTTTCTCATACAGCATCTCTATCTAGTATGTGTATTCACTCTCTTTCCTAAACGGCTTGTTGGAGCTCCCCCCAGAAATGTCGAGGCTGCACATGTGTAGACTCCGCGGTCTTAAAATCCCCACAATGCTTTGCGCACGGACCAATGTAAGGCGGGGCCTCTCATATGACGCACAGCTGCACATCTGCTCGCCTGTTCCACTCTTCGTTTTCCGAACGCCAGGAAGTATTCTTGCCTCGCTTCTGAAGCAAGTGACTCGGAAGACATGTGCTACCAAGCAAGCATCCTAGACATTGAGAAACACCCTATATGTCAAATATACACCATGAAGGGTTGATTACAGCTAACAAAATATAAAAAATAAAAATGATGAAACAAGGCAAGGCAAGTTTATTTATAGAGCACCTTTCAACACGAGGCAATTCAAAGTGCTTTAAAGTGTTAAGAAACATATTATAAAATGGCGTTTAAAAACACTAATTTAAAAGCAAAGATATTAAAACATGAATAACAAAGGTACAGGTCAGGACCTCGACACGAACTAATGAACCCAAATGCACGACCCAGAGACAAGGGCTGCGTCTCACTCCGGTTATTTTTCATTTCCTCGCTCCTCAGTCCTCTGTATCACCGGAAGTTGATTTGTCTGCGCCATCTTGAGTACCGTCCCAGTGGCCTTATTTGTGCCAGAGGACCGAGGATCGAGGAGCGATAATCGAGGAACTACCAGACCATCTTCTGGTGAAATCCTCAGACACTCGCCCCGCCCCCTTACTGTGTATCGCTCACTGATTGGACGATGCAGCGCATGCACTGATCTGGCTGCTGTCAGACGATCAGCTGTGCGGCGTCATCACAAACGGACGTCGCTTCACGTGACGCTCCGGAGGAAAGGAAGTCCCATTGCTTCTCGTGGTTTCCTTGTGTCTCTCCTTGCTTCCCTGGTGGGAGGGACTAGTCGAAGGGAAACGACGCAAGTGAGGGACGCAAGGGATCCATTTAACGGAAGTGAGATGCAGCTAAAGTCTTTAATGTGATAAAAAAAAAAATGTTTTCACAAATTAGGTAATGCCTCTTAACAGAGTAGGTGGTGGAAATAACAAAAGGCGCTCACAAGGAGCAAAAAAAACTAAAAGTAACAAAAAGTGGACTTAATAAAAACTTAAGCCAACAAAATAACAAAACCTGACATGAGTGAAAAGCGGTCCTTTCAGAGCTGAGGCTTGGCACGACCACTCGGGGAAACAAACAAGACGAACTTACACAGGACAGGGCGGGGCGGACGCTGATGATGGCGGGAAAAACACACAGGGGGAGGAAGAAACAGGGCCTGGAATGAAAGACAAGAGGTAAATACAAAATAAAACAGGAAATGACAAAATACATAACTAACACATTTGACGAGACACAACAGTACATGACAGTGCAGTGTGAGATACACACATCTGAAATGTTTAGCTCTGACTCTCAATCATTGCTCACTTTGAGCAGAAATAGTTTTCTATGACCTCACTTTCTTTCTACTTTCTTTTTTAACTTCTTTCGAGTGTTTCATTCTAAACGAACCCCACTTTCAAACAGACTCATTTCTCACAAACACAACGACCTTGTTGTCCTCACTGGACCTGATTAGGATAATGTTTAACAGTGGAAAGTGAATCCAAAGTGAAATCCTGTGCGTCTGCTTAACTCTTCCACATCCTGGAGAGAGAGAAACCAGAACCAGGAAGCCAGTCGGTGTTTTTACAGACAATCTGAGCCGAGCGCCACGCAGGGATTACAGCCCGTATAATTAACAATATCAGAGAGCACACACCATATACTTAGCAGACCAGTGACGGACAGGAATAGCCCTTCCACTGCCCTCTCATGAGTAAATACTGGTTTAAGGGGGAGTTGAACGTCACAGAGAAGCACCAACACTGCTCAGAACTGGGCCACACCCAGAACCGCTGAACCGGGGGATTATCTGTCAGCGCTTTACAAGAATGTGGATGTTAAAATATCTGAAATAACTACACTAACTGTCAAGTGGAGCTTTTAGCCAGCATTTTGAAACCAGGAAATGTTGAGTAACGTGAACGTTTTATGATAGAAATGTGTAGGAAGGGTCACCAGGACATAGAAACTGCTGGATGCTAACTTGTATATGTTGGGCAATTTGCACAATTAGGATAAATTGCCTTATAGTCTATATGTAAAGAATAGTTTTAAAAAAGGGCTTGGACGATTCGGACAGTTTTGGAGTTGTTTTGAGGGTTATTGAGGATGCTGAGTCCAGTTTTTACCCAAAAGTGGCCATATTTGTGCGCTCTGTGGGCTGATTTTGACTACCAATAGTAGTGTTGCGACCATTGGATACAGAGAGCACAAGATGAAAATGGTTGCTTCTACTGTGGACCATTTTTGTCCAAATGAATAGGCAATCTGTCCAATCCAAATTATCCAGTCCTCTAAATCTTCAAAATCGACCCAAAATTAATCAAAATCAGTGCAAAGGTCGTACAAAGATAAATTAAACTGCCATTTGTGATACTGAAATAGTCAGATACGGACACAGCATCCTCGATTACCACCAATGGAAACATACAAACTGAGAGTGAGAGGAAATATTTTTGATAGTAAATGGAAGTAAAACACAATTAGGTTCATGTTTGAGCTACATCCATCTGCTTTAAATGATGGAATGGAAGCATTTCCAGGTCTTTACGCGTCTTAACACATTATTTAGTAAAATAAGATTTAATATAAGGCTTTTCTTATTTAAAAGAAAACATCTTAAGGTTTTGGACAGACAAAACACACGTAATTGGATGATTATTACTTTGGACTTTCCATATCTATTTACCTTTTCAGAGCATTTCATTTTCCAACCCAGCTTGATTTGGTGGTAAGTGTTTACTGAAACCAGGGCAGAGGTAATGAAGCCCCTCTGAAATCATTCATAAACAAGTGGTCTGCTTTTGCTGAGCTGCTGAAGCTCTGAGCTCCAGACTGTGATTCAGCCGAGGAACCAGCAAAGG
Source organism: Notothenia rossii (assembly GCF_949606895.1). Lineage (NCBI taxonomy): Eukaryota > Metazoa > Chordata > Actinopteri > Perciformes > Nototheniidae > Notothenia > Notothenia rossii. Next base: position 55,433,075 of record NC_136910.1, read on the forward strand.
ATGACTGGATACTGGAACAAGAAAGCAGCGGAGAAGTAACGGGGCAGAAGCCCTCCTTTTTACGCAGCGGTCCAGACATAGACATCAAACGTCAAAAACATATTCAGTGTGCAGTTCCTTTGGCATTAGGGCAGGGATATCTAGACACTTTCCAAGGTTTGACATAATGAATTGTGCTACTTTTAAAGCAAGCAACGATGTTTTCAAATCTGTAATCAAAGAGGTCCGCAAAAACACTATCGACCAATCAGATTGCTTGATTTGACTTGTCAGTTTTATAAATATATTTGCATTTCTTCCGTTACGAAACAAACTTACAAAGCATAAGATGGAAACATTTAAGATTGACTTCGACCTGGGTCTTACTATGGAGGAGTGGATTTAGCAGTGCCTATCTCCAGAAAAAAAAAAGCACCTAACGACGACATGCAGAGCTACGTGAAGAGCATAGACCAACTGGAAAAGTACCACCATTCAAAAGCTTTCTGATGCGGGTCTTGAAACAAAGCAGAGAAATGATGACCGTTAGTGGCCACAGGTGCGAAGCTCTCTCCAGAGCTACTTGAATCCGAATCTAGGGGACCGGATAAAGTGGAGCAATATTCTCGCCACGCCAAGCAACAGCCTAGAACAACCTCAACCTTTACAAGTAACCACGTAAGCTATGCTACTGATGCTGGACAGGTTTTCAGTGGGTGCACAATAAACAGCAACATACACATTAATGTAAATAAACAACCAAATAATGGATCAACGGTCTCTGTCTAATATGTTCGCTAGCTGTTAGTGTTGTTGCATAGCAACCACCTCGCACTATGTTTTGTGCAGAAGGCAACGGAGGGACTATTTTATTTTGAACATCATTATTTACTAATAAAAACTATTTAAATTAGAGTGTGTATTTTTCTTTCATATTGCCACACTTGGTAACCGTTTTTAGCTCACTTCAGGCCGTGATATATTCTCATTATATCACAGCTATTCCTTAAACATATCGTGTTTGGCATTAGTTCAATTCCTCCAAAGTAAATCAACTTTTTTTTTAACTGAAATGACTCCCTTGTTTTGCTTTTAATGCGTCAAATGATAATCGTTCACAATACATAACATTTTCTCTTAGTAAAACTGAAACTGAACTCTAGATAGATTAAAGGTAATTTTTTAATATCAGGGTGTCCGCGGGGTCTTAAAAAGTATTACAAATTGATAAATCAATTTAGCGAAAGTTAAGGCTATTAAAAAGTATTAAACAGCACTTTCCAAGGTTTTACATTTTGTAGCTTGTTTTCAATAAGTATATAAATTGTCCAAAGAGGTTGTATTCTACAGTGTGTCTGAATGTAATCATTGCGTAGGTGTGTAGTGTGATTCTGTGTAGTTTATTTATGGCATCCCGTTGGATTTGACGTCATCTGAACAGGACATCGCACGCTCTCTGCTTGATAGCGCGCGAAGGTCCGTTTACGCCGGTTGTTAAACAACATCGTTATGGGGAAATGCAAGTTAGCGTCCAAATGGTTGGAAGATAAGGAGGAAGGACAATCAATACTGTATATAGTCAATGTGAGGTAAAGTGTGTCGCCAAGGTAACCGGTTAGAACTCCAAGTGGAGATGAGGTCTTAACATGTATGGAAAGGGTCTTAAAAAAGGTCTTACATCTGACTTCAGGATTCTTGCATATACCCTGAGTAATGGCAAAGAAATCTCATTGAAACATATTTGAGCATTTCTGCTGCAGGGTGTCACCATCCGTGCAATAAAGTAGTGCTCTTTCTTTAAAGGAAACCTCTAAATAAATGACTTGAATAAATAAGAGTTGCTCAAAGACATACAGTAAGTAGTAAATGTTGTAAAGCTTCCTGTTGCTAGTATCTTACACGTTGCTGTTTTTAGGAGAACAATAGTCTGAAAATGCTTGAAACCGTTTGTGTGTGAAGTGGATGAAGATATGTCTCTATTACAAAAGAGAATAATCTAGGTATATATTTTGTGCGTTAACAATTAAAGAGGGGCTGTTGAAAGGCTGCAGTGACTATATTGTTCACCAGTCTTTTGAAAATAGCACACGGGATATTATAGTAGTATATTACTGTATTCAAGTGATTGGTCCGTGCTTTTATTTAGCTGACTTTAACAAACTGCATTATATTGCTCTTCAACTAACCACATTTTTACGTCCACAATCTGTCCTTCATCTTACAAAACTCATTGACCTTAAGCATTACAAGCAGATACTGTTTGTTATCATGAGGGTAAATCCAGGTGTCAATACCCCTGAAGCACATCTGACTGATATGAACTCAATATGTTCCATTACACAGAGAAATAACTCTAAAAACGTGTGTGTGTGTGTGTGTGTGTGTGTGTGTGTGTGTGTGTGTGTGTGTGTGTGTGTGTGTGTGTGTGTGTGTGTGTGTGTGTGTGTGTGTGTGTGTGTGTGTGTGTGTGTGTGTGTGTGTGTGTGTGTGTGTGTGTGTGTGTGTGTGTGTGTGTGTGTGTGTGTGTGTGTGTGTGTGTGTGTGTGTGTGTGTGTGTGTGTGTGTGTGTGTGTGTGTGTGTAGGTGCCAGGAGGAGTGTCCGGTTGGTACTTACGGTGCCGGCTGTGCGAAGACGTGTCAATGCCAGAACAACGGAAAGTGCTCCCACACCGACGGGATGTGTGTGTGTGAGCCCGGATACACAGGGGACACATGTGACGTCAGACTCTGTCCTGAGGGACACTACGGCCTGCAATGCAACAGGAAGTGCCCGTGCTACGCCCGCAACACACGCAGGTACATCACACACTGTCACATCCACAACACACACAGGTACATCACACACTGTTCATCCACAACACACACAGGTACATCACACACTGTTCATCCACAACACACACAGGTACATCACACACTGTTCATCCACAACACACACAGGTACATCAAACACTGTCACACCCACAACACACACAGGTACATCCACAACACACACAGGTACATCACACACTGTTCATCCTGCATTTAGTTGCTAAGGGTCTTGGCTTTGTTGGAAGTTGAGAAGCTTTCTTTGGGCCAGATTTGAGTCAAAAGGAAATAACCACAATACAAAAAGTGAACATGAGCCCGTGTTAATCTCCTTAAGCCCTGGTGTAAAGTCAATTTGAAGTCACAATGTGGTCGGGATGAATTCAAACTGATGACTGTCAACACGAGGTCTGCAAACACTGCTGTTCCTTCTCTAGTGTGTGTGTGTGTGTGTCTGCAGGCAGCTGACTGCAGTGCTCAGGTCGCTGCACAGCTGGCACTGCATGTGTCTGCAGAGGACAGCTGTCCGGCTGCGGCTCAATGGGACTGTGTGTCAGGTGGACCAGCTGTCCGTCACACACACACACACACACACACACACACACACACACACACACACACACACACACACACACACACACACACACTGCCAGGTTCAACCTGTGTCACCGCACATAAGGGAGGGAAAACATCATTAGGTTCTTTAGTAACGGTGCGCTAAAGCTTTGAGCTAAGGCTGTGTTATTATTTTTTTATGTATTTGACTTCTTTCTTTCTGAATTTCTCTCTTTCTGAATGTCTCTGTTGTCTTCTTCCATGTTAATTATCAATTGTCAATGTGTACAACATGTTTCACTAGCTTTGAGTCGGACCATACGGGATCAGGGTCTTAAGAACAGGACAGTTTCTGTGAGCAGGATGAAACAGATTCACAACTAAACAAGAGTTGTAATGCTGCTCAATGAGACAGTGTGTCAGGTGGAGCAGCTGTCCGTCACACACACACACACACACACACACACACACACACACACACACACACACACACACACACACACACACACACACACACACACACACACACACACACACACACACACACACACACACACACACACACACACGTCACCGCACATAAGGGAGGGAAAACACCATTAGGTCCTTTAGTAACGGTCCGCTAAAGCTTTGAGCTAAGGTTTTGTTATTCTTTTTTTATGTAATTGACTTCTTTCTTTCTGAATGTTTATGATCAATTGTCAACGTGTAGAAAATGTTTCACTAGCTTTGAGTCGGACCAGTCGGGTTCAGGGTCTTAGAAAAGTGGGAACAGGACAGTTTCTGTGAGCAGGATGAAACAGACTCAGTGTTTCTAAATCCGAGACGCAACAATAGACTTACAGCAGCAAACAATAAACAAGAGTTAGGTATAACTTCTCACCATGGTGTGTTTTCCTCTCCTCTCAGCTGCCACCCGATGTCAGGAGAGTGCACGTGTCGGCCCGGTTGGTCCGGACTCTACTGCAACGAGACGTGCACTCCAGGGTTTTATGGAGAGTCGTGCCAGCAGGCGTGCCGCTGCCAGAACGGAGCCGACTGCCACGGTGTGAGCGGAGACTGTTTCTGTGCTCCGGGCTTCACGGTAAACACACCTCAGAACGTCAGTCAGGTTCATTCATCAGACATACAGGACACGTGTGGGACTCAGTATGTGGGCTCTTCACCTCCAGACTAATGTGTGACTTGTGATATCTGGATATAACTAAAAATCAGATTGACTCCATTGCCTGAATCCCAGCCGAGTGTTTTTGTGCTCCGGGCTTCACGGTAAACACACCTCAAGATGTCAGTCAGGTTCATGTTCACTCAGTATGGGTTGATCACCTCGAGACCATTACCCATTTTTGTTTACTTTTATTACATTTTAATCCCTTTAGTTTGACTTTAGTAAGATTTTGAATGCAGGACTTTTACTTCAGTATTTTTTACGATTTAGTATTGCTATTTTTACTTTAGTATAAGATCTAGGTCCTATTCTTAAGAATATGACTCCTTAGTGCCCTCTTGTGGCAGCAGTATGAAGTGTCATGAACCAAAGTGTACCTTTTACATCACACACACACACACACACACACACACGCAGACACAGACACACACAGACACACACACACACACACACACACACACACACACACAGGCCCCCACTGCTTCCACACACTTAGATAATATAATATATATTTCACATAAAATTAATCCTTAAACATTCGTTATGACAAACCACAGATTTCTTATTCTGGCTGCTTGACACATGCTCTTGATGCTGCTCTCAAACAGACAGTTAATATGAATAAACACACAGTATGTCAGCGGTGTTCTTTGATGCCAACATACAAAGGCAGATGAGGGGGAAAAAGCATCACCTTATTTGATAAAAACATTTAAAAGGTCAGATGTGAATAACTTGTGGGTGAAACTGAGATTCAGAGATGTGTGTGTGTCTGTTTACTTCCTACCTGACGGTCTCAGGGTCCCACCTGCTCGCTGCCCTGCCCGACAGGAAGTCACGGAGCAGACTGCTCCTCCTCCTGCAGCTGCAAGAACAGAGCGCTCTGCTCACCTGTGGACGGATCCTGCTCCTGCACCCCAGGTGAGGAGAGGAGAGGAGAGGAGAGGGAGAGGGAAAGGGAAAGGGAGAGGAGAGGAGAGGAGAGGAGAGTGAGAGTGAGAGTGAGAGTGAGAGTGAGAGTGAGAGGAGAGGAGAGGGAGAGTGAGAGTGAGAGTGAGAGTGAGAGGAGAGGGAGAGGAGAGGGAGAGGAGAGGGAGAGGAGAGGGAGAGGGAGAGGAGAGGAGAGGAGAGGAGACGAGACGAGACGAGACGAGACGAGACGAGACATAATACCGCATTGTTCTACGCAGTATATCTGTTCTATCCTGTTGTTACTGTGTGTGTGTGTGTGTGTGTGTGTGTGTGTGTGTGTGTGTGTGTGTGTGTGTGTGTGTGTGTGTGTGTGTGTGTGTGTGTGTGTGTGTGTGTGTGTGTGTGTGTGTGTGTGTGTGTGTGTGTGTGTGTGTGTGTGTGTGTGTGTGTGTGTGTGTTGATTTGTAAATATCTACTGTTTATTTTGTATTGATTAGTTTACCATATTTTATGTACTGCATCGATCATGTACGTATATCTGCTGATGTTACAGTGCATCTGAATTAAGGCGTGTGTGTGTTATGTTGTTATTGTTGTTGTTGTTGTTGTTGATCAGGCTGGCATGGGGTGGACTGCTCCATCTTAGTCTAAATATGACATTTTCCAGTCAAGGAAATAGTATATCTGTTCTATCGTCTGATGTTACAGTGCATCTGAACTAAAGCATGTGTGTGATGTTGTTGTTGTTGTTTACAGGCTGGCACGGGGTGGACTGCTCCATCAGCTGCCCCAGTGGGCGCTGGGGTCTGGGCTGTAACCGCAGCTGTCTGTGTGTGAACGGAGCGTCCTGCGGCGCGCTGGAGGGTCGCTGTAGCTGCGCTGCAGGGTGGAGAGGAGAGAGGTGCCAGCTGCAGTGCCAGGTCACACACACACACACACACACACACACACACACACACACACACACATACTCCACAGACACACACACACACACACACACACACACACACAGACACACACAGACACACACACACACACACACACACACACACACACAGACACACACACACACACATACTCCACAGACACACACACACACACACACACACACACACACACACACACACACACACACACACACACATCATGTTGGACACAATGTACACATATATCTTGTTTTTTTTATTACTGCACATATTTTATTCCATTTCAATGTAAATACTGCTACCGGTATATTTATATGTTTTACTATATTTTTTTAATGTTATTATAGTTTTTCTTAAAATATTTTTCATAATTAAATACATTTTTGTTTTACTTTTATGTATGCACCACGACACCAGGTCAAATTCCATGTACCTGTCAACTTACCTGCTAAACCTGTTTCTGATTCTGATGAGTTGTAACTTGTTATTCTCTGCCCTTTATTGATCTATGTCTCTCTGTAGACTGACTGCATGTTATACTAAATGATATCTCTGGTTGTGTTTCTCCTCAGGACGGCACGTATGGTCTGGACTGTACGGAGCGCTGTGACTGCAGCCATGCTGACGGCTGTCATCACTCCACGGGTCACTGCCGCTGTCTGGCTGGATGGACCGGTAACAACTCATAATCATTTTTATTTATCATTTATGACAGGCCGGAGTACGGAAGAGGATTAGGGCCAGATGAAAAACCTTTTTTGGGGATGTGGAAAGAGAAAGAATTCAGAATTATGACCTTTTTCTCAGAATTAAAAAATAATAATAATTCACATCCCCCAAACATTGTATTCATTTGGCCCTAATCCTCCTCCATACTGGAGACACCCACAACGACACAACAACAATGTAGGGGATGTGATATTCCATCACTAAGGGGTAAACACAAGGGGTAGATGGTTTAAAGAATTGGACAATCAAACAGGAAAGGAAACGGAGAGACAGGAAGTTAAACAAGACAAAATAGATTTCAAAATAAAACAAGAATCCAAAACTAACATTTTTGGAAAGCTTTTAGTCCACATGAAGATTGTTTTCTGCAGTGCTCTCTACAAAATAAACTAAAAGGTGTGTGTGTGTGTGTGTGTGTGTGTGTGTGTGTGTGTGTGTGTGTGTGTGTGTGTGTGTGTGTGTGTGTGTGTGTGTGTGTGTGTGTGTGTGTGTGTGTGTGTGTGTGTGTGTGTGTGTGTGTGTGTGTGTGTGTGTGTGTGTGTGTGTGTGTGTGTGCAGGTATCCACTGCGACAGTGTGTGTGCAGAGGGCCGCTGGGGTCCAAACTGCTCGCTCTCCTGTAACTGCAGGAACGGAGCATCCTGCTCTCCAGACGAGGGAACCTGTGAGTGTGCTCCAGGATACAGAGACACCACCTGTCAGAGGAGTGAGTACACACACACACACACACACACACACACACACACACACACACACACACACACACTCTAGTATTTTATGTATGCCTCTTTACTTTGCTATAACCATTTAACTGTCCCCTCTGTGGGACTAAACATGGGAGTTCTGTTTCTGATTTATTGACGTTTAAAGTGCTTTTCTTTGTACTTCCTGCAGTCTGCTCTCCGGGATACTTCGGTCACCGCTGCAGTCAGACGTGTCCTCAGTGTGTTCACAGCGTCGGGCCGTGTCACCACGTCTCAGGACAGTGTGAATGTCTGCCGGGCTTCAGGGGGGCGCTGTGCAACGAGGGTGAGTTACCCCGAGGTGGGAAGTAGTGGGGTACAAATACTTTGTTACTGTACTCAAGTACATTTTTCTGGTATCAATACTTTACTCCGTGTATCCATCATTTCCTGGTCTTCTCTAAAGAAGAGGGACCAATGAAAACGTTGTCATGTTGCCGTTGGTCACCATGGAAACATTCATTAGCTAACAATGACATTATTGTTCTATTAATATAAAGGGAGGTCAGGTACTCTTTAAAACAGCTGCTAGTTATGGGTACTTTTTACTGAAGTACATTTCAAAGCCTCTTTACTTTTACTTGAGTAAAGAAGTTTAGTCAGTACTTCTACTTTCACCAGAGTATTTTTAAACACGAGTATCTGTACTTCTACTTGAGTAAAGGATGTGTGTACTTTTGACATCTCTGGATTCGTTACTGGTTCGGGGCCATCTTCGTGCGAAATTCACAATTCCATATTCGTGTGTCCATCGGGTGTACATTTCGGGACAGTGTGACGGGGGCTTTAAGGATCTTATAGTTCGAGGGTGGACTATAGGGTACATTTTCTTAGTTTTACCAAAACCATTGTGAGCTTTATAGTAGGATACAAGGTACGACTATTTTATAGTGGGTTACTAGGTACGACTATGGGTATTTTCTTACTTTTGGGGAAAACTTTGACAGTCTTTTAATGTTTCTTTTACTATCTTTTCTTTTTAAAGACTGTTTTTAAATGCCTTTGTCTGAATGTCTTTCATGTTTGTAAAGCACCTTGAATTGCCTTGTGTTGAAAGGTGCTATATAAATAAACTTGCCTTGCCTTGCCTTACTTCCCCCCCTGACACACACACCCCTCTCCTGTTCGCAGTGTGTCCCAGCGGTCACTTTGGGAAGAACTGTGCGTGGCGCTGCAGCTGCACCAACAACGGCACGTGTAACCCCATCGATGGATCCTGCCAGTGCTACCCCGGGTGGATCGGCAGCGACTGCTCCCAACGTGCGTTCACACAAACGATTAGATTAGATTCCGTTATTGTCACTACACAGGGTATAGCGAAATTCCAAACATTCCCGATGGTGCAATCACACATAACAGACAGTATAAGTATCATTTTGACAATACAAGCTAAAAACGTTTTAATATATAAATTGGACTGATGTTACATTGAACATTACACTTACAAAACAATACAACATTACCATCGTGAGGGCATCTTAAGCCATCGTATGACCGCCGGTGGAATTGATCAGGCTCCGGCAGCAACTTTGGGAGCGATGACCAAACTCACAAGAGCAATAAGGTCAAGGCAGTACAAAATGTAAACAAGTCAATAAGTAAGTTATTGTAAATGTATTTATCAGTGCAGTTGATCCATAAGATACACAATGTTATGATCAAATGTTACTAAGATTCAACATTCCTTTGCCCAGGAGCTACAGTGTACACACTACGCTGTGAAATACTAGTTTCTTCAGGGAATGGTTTGTTCTTTTAGCAAGAAAAGTCAGGCTTCGGAAAAAGAACTTAAAATTGGATTGATGAAAGATTTTCTGTTTCAATATTTTTTATTTTCAACAGTTATAAGATGATACAAAATAAAGACTTACACTTGAAACAAATCATGCCCAATAAATAATTAAAACAATTGACATCGACAACAAAAAGGGTGAGCGGCAGGAGTAGACCCAACGTTGTGTTTTTACCAAATGTTAGTACTAAATAACAGGTGGGGTCTTCATCCAACCATTTCTGTACTTGTGAGGTGTGCATGTGTCTGCTTTCTTGATTAGAGTCGAAACCAAGAACAAAATTATATAAATTACGAGATATATCTACATCCCAAATACTGTCTTAATATCTCTTTGAAAAGATATGTAATGTTAGGGTGTATACACAGAGTCCCACCGAATGATCCCATTACAAGCATAGTGTAAATTACATTATAAAACGGACAAGTCAAATCAAGCAATCTGATTGGTTCTTAGACGTGATATAATGAGCGTATACCACGGGTAGAATTGTAGTTACTTTTCACAACAAGTCAGTATCCCTCCGCGTCTGAGAAAAGCTGCAACCGTTACAACTGTTACATTACGTCCGTTACGAAACTAACTAACTAACAAACAAAGCTTAAGATGGAAACATGTAAGGGATAATGTGCAGCAAGGACTTATTGACCGTTGTTAAGGACGCTCACATCTGCAGAAAGAAGTCCGGTCGATTGAACTGTATACAGTTGGGCTGAAAAGCAAACTGCATGCCCTGGTTCGCGTCGGGCCGAACCACGCCCCTTAGCTGTGATATAATGAGCCTGTCGTGAGCTATTGCTTAATTATTTAATTTCATATTCTGTTCTTGTACATATCCCATATTCTATTGACATGTATATAGACTTTTTGCACTTTTGAATATCTGAAGCACTGACCTGTGGTGTTCTCTGTGTTTCAGCGTGTCCGCCCAGTCAGTGGGGGCCAAACTGCATCCACACATGCAACTGTCACAACGGAGCGTACTGCAGCGCGTACGACGGAGAGTGCAAGTGCACCCTGGGGTGGACCGGCCTCTACTGCACACAGCGTCAGTAACACACACACACACACACACACACACACACACACACACACACACACACACACACACACACACACACACACACACACACACACACTCACACACTAGGGGTGGGAATCACCAGGCTCCCCATGATACGATAGTATTGCGATTCCACAATAAGTATTGGAATACGATATATTGCGCATATATATATATATATATATATATATGACTGCATGATATCCACTACTTATTTTTCTGACGACTTTTTACTTTCTACTTCTTACATTTTGAACACAAATACCTGTACTTTCTACTTCTTACATGTTGAACACAAATACCTGTACTTTCTACTTCTTACATGTTGAACACAAATACCTGTACTTTCTACTTCTTACATGTTGAACTCAAATACCTGTACTTTCTACTTCTCACATTTTCCAAACAGGCTGGTTCCTTTAGTCTGAATGTGTGCTTGGTGGCGTGATCATTATTATTTAGAGTCATTGCGTGCCTATTGATTTGAACACAATCCGTGTATCCATCCTTTCCTGGTCTTCTCTAAAGAAGAGGGACCAATGAAAACGTTGTCATGTTGCCGTTGTTCAGCATGGAAACATTCATTAGCTAACAATGACATTATTGTTCTATTAATATAAAGGGAGGTCAGGTACTCTTTAAAACAGCTGCTAGTTATGGGTACTTTTTACTGAAGTACATTTCAAAGCCTCTTTACTTTTACTTGAGTAAAGAAGTTTAGTCAGTACTTCTACTTTCACCAGAGTATTTTTAAACACGAGTATCTGTACTTCTCCTTGAGTAAAGGATGTGAGTACTTGTGTCTGCTAAACAACCTGCATTTCAGTTGTGTGACATTACGGTTTGTGCTTACAGGCTGTCCGTTGGGCTTCTACGGTAAGGACTGTTCTCAGATCTGCCAGTGCAGGAACGGAGCGGACTGTGATCACATCTCTGGACTCTGCACCTGTCGCACCGGATTCATGGGACGCCACTGTGAACAGAGTATGTGCTTCTTTCTCTCTTTCAGATTAGTTGAGTGTTGCTTGACTTTAACAGTCTTGTGTACTTCATCTATCAACTTGTTGCTTACACTTTAGAATCAGAAACAGGTTTATAACCAGGTAGGATGACACGTATGAGGAATTTGACTTGATGTCATGGTGCATGCATAAAAGTAAAACAAACATTAAAAACACAGATAGAGAACTATTTTAAGAAACTATAGTAACATTACAAATAATAAAAACATATAGTAAAATATAGCAGTATTTAGTATTTACATAGAAATAGAATGGAATAAAATATGTGCAGTAATAAAAAAACGTATATTATGCGCATTAAAGGTCACCTATTATGCAAAATCCACTTGTTCATGTCTCTTGTACATCAACATGTGTCCCCTCTTCTTCATGTCTCTTCTACATCAACATGTGTCCCCTCTTCTCCATGTCTCTTCTACATCAACATGTGTCCCCTCTTCTCCATGTCTCTTCTACATCAACATGTGTCCCCTCTTCTTCATGTCTCTTCTACATCAACATGTGTCCTCTCTTCTTCATGTCTCTTCTACATCAACATGTGTCCCCTCTTCTTCATGTCTCTTCTACATCAACATGTGTCCCCTCTTCTCCATGTCTCTTCTACATCAACATGTGTCCCCTCTTCTTCATGTCTCTTCTACATCAACATGTGTCCTCTCTTCTTCATGTCTCTTCTACATCAACATGTGTCCCCTCTTCTTCATGTCTCTTCTACATCAACATGTGTCCTCTCTTCTTCATGTCTCTTCTACATCAACATGTGTCCCCTCTTATCCATGTCTCTTCTACATCAGCATGTGTCCCCTCTTCTTCATGTCTCTTCTACATCAACATGTGTCCCCTCTTATCCATGTCTCCTCTACATCAACATGTGTCCCCTCTTCTTCATGTCTCCTCTACATCAACATGTGTCCCCTCTTCTTCATGTCTCTTCTACATCAACATGTGTCCCCTCTTCTTCATGTCTCTCCTACATCAACATGTGTCCCCTCTTCTTCATGTCTCTTCTACATCAACATGTGTCCCCTCTTCTTCATGTCTCTTCTACATCAACATGTGTCCCCTCTTCTTCATGTCTCTTCTACATCAACATGTGTCCCCTCTGTGGAAAGAGACTCTGAAAGTTTCAGGAACAAAGATTCTCTCTCTTTTTGATCCATTTCTATAAAAACCTGTCTGAAAATGAGCTGATCAGATTTTGGCCACTTTATGATGTCATAATGATTTTTTGGGCTTTAGTCACCATTAGCCAATCAGCAACCAAGGTAACCCCCCCCCCCTGTAACCAAATGTCTCTCAGAGGGGCGTGGGGAGGGGCTCCTTATTTTCATCTAAAGTAACAGACAGAGAATCAGCACTTTGGAAGCAGGGCTGAAACAGAGGGGATTATGGGTAATGCTGCAATGATCTGTTTGGTGTTTCAGCCAATCAGAGATAGCCTCTGTATATATCTGAGACCTGTGATATATTGATGAAAAACAGTATGATAGGGGACCTTTAAGGTATCTCAACTATCATCAGCTCTTGTAAACTATTGTACACTACTTTAATTGAAGCTTTCATTTTAAAAATTAAACTTGTTATTTGCAGAGTGTCCTGCTGGGTCGTACGGTTACGGCTGCCGTCAGGTGTGTGACTGTCTGAATAACTCCACTTGTGATCACATGACCGGGACATGTTACTGCAACCCGGGCTGGAAGGGGCCTCGCTGTGACCAAGGTGAGGAAACACTTTGAAAATAATAAGAGGAAGGAAACTCAGTGTAATCAGTTTCCTTTGATGTCCAGTCATTCACACTCATCTCCCTTCGACCAGAGAGGGCAAAAGTACTCACATCCTTTCCTCAAGTAGAAGTACAGATACTCGTGTTTTAAAATACTCTGGTGAAAGTAGAAGTACTGACTAAACTTCTTTACTCAAGTCAAAGTAAAGAGGTTTTGAAATGTACTTCAGTAAAAAGTACCCATAACTAGCAGCTGTTTTAAAGAGTACCTGACCTCCCTTTATATTAATAGAACAATAATGTCATTGTTAGCTAATGAATGTTTCCATGGTGACCAACGGCAACATGACAACGTTTCCATTGGTCCCTCTTCTTTAGAGAAGACCAGGAAATGATGGATACACGGATCGTGTTCAAATCAATAGGCACGCAATGACTCTAAATAATAATGATCACGCCACCAAACACACATTCAGACTAAAGGAACCAGCCTGTTTGGAAAATGTGAGAAGTAGAAAGTACAGGTATTTGTGTTCAACATGTAAGAAGTAGAAAGTACAGGTATTTGGGTTCAACATGTAAGAAGTAGAAAGTACAGGTATTTGGGTTCAACATGTAAGAAGTAGAAAGTACAGGTATTTCTGTTCAAAATGTAAGAAGTCAAAGTAAAGAATAAGTAGTGGAGTAAAGTACTGATACCAGAAACATGTACTTAAGTACAGTAACAAAGTACTTGTACTCCACTACTTCCCACCTCTGCCTTTGACCCAATAAGTACTTTGTCCAGTGTTATTATTTGACCTCTGACCTCCTGTCTGCAGCTGGTGTGGTGGTGGGAAGCCTCAACAGTCTCACCAGCGCAGCCATGCAGGTGGACACGTATCAGATCGGAGCCATCGCAGGAATCATCGTCCTGGTGCTGCTGGTGCTCTTCCTCCTCCTCCTCTTCATCATCTACAGGAAGAAGCAGAAGGTCAAAGAGCCCACCATGTCTGCGGTGACCTACACTCCTGCTCTGAGGGTCACTTCTGATTACACAGGTACAGTATAAAGGCACCAGGCAACTGTTTCCTCGTGTTGGACCACCTCTTAAAAAATGTCTTGTTTTTTGGCTTGCAAAACTATTTTTGGAAACGATCTAACAGATTGGCTTAATGGAGACCATGACATGTAGTTGTTTTATGGTTAATCCGTGGCAACTAAGATGTATTTACAGATTAACTAAACAAGTGCAAGTGGTCAACATGAGCTGCTAATGGTTTTCTGATATTCATAGAGATTGTTTAGGGGTGGTTTTGGCTCAGGAGATAAATGGTTTTAATCAAATTGAAAGTTTGATCACCAGCCCCTTCAGTCAACATGTTGATATGTCCTTGGGCAACACACTGAACCCCTTGTTGTCCAACTGTGTGTGAGTGTGTGTGAATGTTGGTTTCCCTGAGCAGGTGACAGCCTCTGTATGAATGTGTGTGAACGCTGACCTAAAGTGCTATGAGAGGCCACAAAGACTGGAAAAGCACCATCTAAATACAGTCCATTTATCATTTATTCATAAGACAACATGAGAAAGTTGGGCAAATACTTCGATATCTTCTCATTTTCAGTAACAAACATTCAACAAAGACACTTCCACTGCCAACAAAGGCATAGTAGGGATAAATCAGAATCAGTAATAGAAACTGGTTTATTACCAGGTACAGTAGGTTGAAACGTACGAGGAGTTTGACTTGGTGCATACATAAAAAGTAAAACTAAAATGTAAAAAAAACACAGATAGAGAACTATTTTAAGAACACAACATAAAAAAATAAGAAAATATATAGTAAAAATGAAATAAAGCAGTGTTTACATTGAAATAGAATGGAATAAAATATGTGCAGTAAAAATAACATTGTCAACGTTAAGTGCATTAAGGGGGACTGCTTGTAAGCAAAACAAATGCACACTTGATTCTTAAAATGCTTTTAATGCTCTGATTTCTTGTGACCTTGTCTTTTTTTCAGATGCCCACCCACCGCCCTGTGAAGGTCATCCCAGCAGCTACTTCTCCAACCCCAGCTACCACACTCTGAGCCAGTGCATCGGCCCCCAGCACCTCAACAACGTTCCTTATGGACCGGTATGGGATTACAATTTGAGACTATATAGAAGGGCTTGTGTGTGTCTATAGCCGCATTTCGACTAGAGGTTTTAGCGCGGCTCGCCATGGCTCAGTTCGGCTCACTTTAAGCTGCGTTTCCATTACAGTTAGTAACAGGGGTAGTAACTATAGTAACCACGCAGTGTAGGCGGGGCGATCGGCTGTTCGGCGGCCATTGTGGTCCTTGGGGGCTATATAATCACTCTTCAGTTTTTTTTGTTTTTCTTACACTGCTGGAAAGTCCTTGTTGACGGTAGCTCGTCTGTTTTAAAAATGGTGCTTGATACATGCGACGCTTGGGGACTGTCTCGCGCAAGAATTGTGACGGTTCTCTCTGACCAATCGGCTGTCGGGAGTGTTTTACGTCACTAGCTAAGCATATTTTCAGCTCACTTGGAACCTCGACTGAGATGGTTCTAAAGATGTACCCGTGAGCCGGTACTACCGAAGCCCCCAGGAAGTGCGCCGGACTCTGATGAAAATATTCGTGGTGTCCAAACGGCGGTACTACAATTTCCGTATCAGTCCGTGACATCACCCGGCCCAGAAAGACTTTTCCCCATTGACTAACATTGAGAAAGAGACGTCTGTAAATCAGCAGATACTTTTTTTTAAACTAAATAAACTACCCAGTATGAACTGTGTTATAGCTCTTATTATAATCATTCGGTCCTTAAAGTTGTAAAATGCACTAAAAGCCGAATCCAGATTTATTTTCTCTCTCCATTCATTCCAGTGAGCCGAGAGTGGGAGCTCGGGGGGCGGGGCTTAAGGGGCGCATGCTCTGTGAGCGCACATACGGGTTCTTCTGCTCTGACAGCCAAGCATGATGGGTAATCTGTGACGTTTCACTCTCTCAAAAGTTGGGCCATTTTGTCCTCATGCGCCAATGAGCAGCTCTCGTAGGAAAGAAAGAGACCCCGCCTCCCATGCTGTATCCAGTTCTTATTATACATCCATGGTACTACCCCTAGTGGAAAAGCAAAAAAGAGCGAGCCGAGCCGCGCTAAAACCCTGTAGTGGAAATGCGCCTTATTATTTGATCTTAGAACAGCAACCTCAATTGGAATTGTTTTAAGTAAATTAAAGACATATCTTTTTTACTTGGCTTATAATTTGGGGCAATCGTAATTTTTTAGTAGCATCACTGTTCATGTTTTATTCTTTTATGGTTCAGTCAGTGATATAACTCTTTCCGCTTTTTTTTCTTGTTCTTTTAAGTTTTTATTAATTTATTTTCACACATAATGAAATAGTTTTTGCCAATAATAATTTTTTACAATAAAACATTTTAAATAAAAAGAAGACACAACAGAAACCCCCCCCATAAAGGAATGGCTCAAAGACAGTCAAAAACATTTAAAGACATCACCTTTCAAAATCGTAGCTCTCACATATTATTCAAAGGAGGTCAGAAGTTGTCAAGCATGAAAAGGGCTATATAAATAAAGTGTATTATTATTATTATTATTATTAATTATTAAATGTTCTAACTTTTCAGGTCAAGAACCACCAGCTGTTTATGAACTTGAAGAATGTAGAGCAGAGGAAACGGCCGATGGCGGAGCACAGTGGCACGCTGCCTGCAGATTTTAAGCAACAGGAGTGCTTCAATGAACTCGGTGAGACATGTGATACTTTCAGAGGTGGGAAGTAGTGGAGTACAAATACTGTGTTACTGTACTTAAGTACATTCTTCTGGTATCAGTACTTTACTGCACTACTTATTTTTCTGGCGACTTTTTACTTTGACTTCTTACATGTTGAAAACAAATACCTGTACTTTCTACTTCTTACATGTTGAACACAAATACCTGTACTTTCTACTTCTTACATGTTGAACTCAAATACCTGTACTTTCTACTTCTTACATGTTGAACACAAATACCTGTACTTTCTACTTCTTACATGTTGAACACAAATACCTGTACTTTCTACTTCTTACATGTTGAACTCAAATACCTGTACTTTCTACTTCTTACATGTTGAACACAAATACCTGTACTTTCTACTTCTTACATGTTGAACACAAATACCTGTACTTTCTACTTCTTACATTTTGAACACTAATACCTGTACTTTCTACTTCTTACATGTTGAACACAAATACCTGTACTTTCTACTTCTTACATGTTGAACACAAATACCTGTACTTTCTACTTCTTACATTTTGAACACTAATACCTGTACTTTCTACTTCTTACATGTTGAACACAAATACCTGTACTTTCTACTTCTTACATGTTGAACACAAATACCTGTACTTTCTACTTCTTACATGTTGAAAACAAATACCTGTACTTTCTACTTCTTACATGTTGAACACAAATACCTGTACTTTCTACTTCTTACATGTTGAACACAAATACCTGTACTTTCTACTTCTTACATTTTGAACACAAATACCTGTACTTTCTACTTCTTACATTTTGAACACTAATACCTGTACTTTCTACTTCTTACATGTTGAACACAAATACCTGTACTTTCTACTTCTTACATGTTGAACACAAATACCTGTACTTTCTACTTCTTACATGTTGAACACAAATACCTGTACTTTCTACTTCTTACATGTTGAACACAAATACCTGTACTTTCTACTTCTTACATTTTGAACACAAATACCTGTACTTTCTACTTCTTACATTTTGAACACTAATACCTGTACTTTCTACTTCTTACATGTTGAACACAAATACCTGTACTTTCTACTTCTTACATGTTGAACACAAATACCTGTACTTTCTACTTCTTACATGTTGAACACAAATACCTGTACTTTCTACTTCTTACATGTTGAACACAAATACCTGTACTTTCTACTTCTTACATGTTGAACACAAATACCTGTACTTTCTACTTCTTACATTTTGAACACTAATACCTGTACTTTCTACTTCTCACATGTTGAACCCAAATACCTGTACTTTCTACTTCTCACATTTTCCAAACAGGCTGGTTCCTTTAGTCTGAATGTGTGTTTGGTGGCTTGATCATTATTATTTAGAGTCATTGCGTGCCTATTGATTTGAACACGATCCGTGTATCCATCATTTCCTGGTCTTCTCTAAAGAAGAGGGACCAATGGAAACGTTGTCATGTTGCCGTTGTTCAGCATGGAAACATTCATTAGCTAACAATGACATTATTGTTCTATTAATATAAAGGGAGGTCAGGTACTCTTTAAAACAGCTGCTAGTTATGGGTACTTTTTACTGAAGTACATTTCAAAGCCTCTTTACTTTTACTTGAGTAAAGAAGTTTAGTCAGTACTTCTACTTTCACCAGAGTATTTTTAAACACGAGTATCTGTACTTCTACTTGAGTAAAGGATGTGAGTACTTTTGTCATCTGTGGATACGTTACAGTTTACTCATTGATATCATCATTAATGCTGCAAGCTTGTGTAATGTTGCCTTTTATCCATAATGAGCCTCTACCACATTGTATATCATCACTCTGCAATGGTCATAGATTCAAAAAGTAGAAAACTACAGCACAGAAAATTCGACATTTAAATGTGATGCCAATAATGTGACTGTCCTCTTTAATCAAGTGCTGCATTCAACGCAAGTAATCACAGCATTATAATCAATGGACAATGTGGGTCAATCCAGATGTTTATTGACTGGTTAGATCATACTTTACAAGAAGAGGGCTTTCTAGTTCCTATACTTTCTCATCATAGACACTTGATATCCCAAATATTGTTTAGACCATTCAATGACTTTCCATCTGTCTTCATACCAGGAGCCTACGGAGTTGACAGGAGATACATGGGGAAATCTTTACGAGGTAAGTCCTGCTGCCCCTTCTGCTTGGAATACAGAAGGCGCTGAAACTGTCCGATTTGATCACTATGGGGGAATTCAAGTCCATCTTAAAGGAAGGTCTTAAGCGCACTCTTAAAAACGGATAGGGTGTCTGCCGCCCGAACACAAACTGGAAGCTGATTCCACAAAAGTGGAGCTTGATAAGAAAAGGCTCTGGCTCCCATTGTACTTTTAGCGACTCTAGGAACAACCAACAACCCTGCCCCCTTAACCCTACCAAAAGACCATTGGTCGACGTGATTGCTCTTATATCCCATAATTGAAGTTGTCTTAAAATTGTACCAGTTTTTAATGTTTTATAATAGTTTATTTGATTTGCATATTGACTGGTTATTGTGCCATTTCATTTATGTTTTACGAACGTCTGCCTTTGTGTTCATTTGTTGTAACTTTGTTCATGCTGCCCTTCTTGACCAGGTCGCTCTTGAACAATTGATTTGAATCTCAATGAGACTTTGTCCTGGTTAAATAGGATATATATATATATATATATGCAGTAAAATAAATAAGTCCTGGACTGCTCAGGTTGATGCTGGAGTTCCCCTCTCACTGTCACCGTCTCCTCTACTCATGTCCTCCAGACCTGAAGGGCACAATGTATCACGCCAGCTCCTGCTCCATCAACAGCTCTGAAAACCCGTACGCCACCATCAAGGACCCCCCGCTGCTCACAGCCAAAAACACAGAGTGTGGCTACGTGGAGATGAAGTCTCCGCCCAGACGAGATTCACCTTACGCTGAGATCAGCAACAGCCCAACACATAAACGCAACGTCTACGAAGTTGGTGAGGAGCTCAAAGGTCACCTATTATGCAAAATCCACTTCTTCTTGTCTCTTCTACATCAACATGTGTCCCCTCTTCTTCTTGTCTCTTCTACATCAACATGTGTCCCCTCTTCTTCATGTCTCTTCTACATCAACATGTGTCCCCTCTGCTCCATGTCTCTTCTACATCAACATGTGTCCTCTCTTCTTCATGTCTCTTCTACATCAACATGTGTCCCCACTTCTTCATGTCTCTTCTACATCAACATGTGTCCCCTCTTCTTCATGTCTCTTCTACATCAACATGTGTCCCCTCTTCTTCATGTCTCTTCTACATCAACATGTGTCCCCTCTTCTTCACGTCTCTTCTACATCAACATGTGTCCCCTCTTCTTCATGTCTCTTCTACATCAACATGTGTCCCCTCTGTGGAAAGAGACTCTGAAAGTTTCAGGATCAAAGATTCTCTCTCTTTTTGATCCATTTCTATAAAAACCTGTCTGAAAATGAGCTGATCAGATTTTTGCCACTTTATGATGTCATAACGTTTTTTTGTCTTGTGTAACCATTAGCCAATCCCCAACCAAGGTAACCCCCCCCCCCCCCCCCACCTTATCACCTGAATCTCCTCTAGAGCACCATTGTGTTCTCTGTAACCAAATGTCTCTCAGAGTCGTGGGGAGGGGCTCCTTGTTTTCATCTAAAGTAACAGACAGAGAATCAGCACTTTGGAAGCAGGGCTGAAACAGAGGGGATTATGGGATGATGGGATTTTGCCGTTGTTCAGCATGGAAACATTAATTAGCTAACAATGACATTATTGTTCTATTAATATAAAGGGAGGTCAGGTACTCTTTAAAACAGCTGCTAGTTATGGGTACTTTTTACTGAAGTACATTTCAAAGCCTCTTTACTTTGACTTGAGTAAAGAAGTTTAGTCAGTACTTCTACTTTCACCAGAGTATTTTTAAACACGAGTATCTGTACTTCTACTTGAGTAAAGGATGTGTGTACTTTTGACATCTCTGAAAATAACCTGCCAACTCGCCTATCCTTGGTTTCAGATCCGTCTGTAAGCACCATCCCGATGCCTGGAGACAGCAATGGACACGTACCGTTTGGTCAAGATCTGTACGATCTACCGAAGAACAGCCACATCCCGTCTCACTACGACCTCCTGCCGGCCAGAGAAAGCCCCCCCCTAGACCCCAAAGAACTGGAAAGTGAATGATTTCTCAGAGACTCAGTACAGAGATCAGCTCTCACTGTACACCCACAACGTACTTTCATTTGTTTTCTTGTCGTTTTTACTTCGACACTATCATTGTAGATGTGTATCTTGAAGTTTTTCTGAAGGAAAGTGGGTTATGGAGGTTAGTTTTTGAGGTACAGCTGTTATTTTTTACAGCAATTTATAAACTGCGATAAAGTCTTCGTAGGTCATTCCACATGTCTGGGAAGTAAGGTCTACGTATGCTCTGACTCAAGCAGTTCGTATGATGTGTTGTCTCATCCATGGTTTACGCAAAACTGTTTCTATCTGGTCCAAATGTTAAATCAAAGGCGGGCTGAAATTTGAGTCTGACTTTCTGTCTCCAACAACTCGGTCTTCCGCTTGTCTTGATGCGACAAATTGTACTAATGTACTACCTTTCCATTCCCCCGCACAACGTCTACAGCGTGTGGCGTAAAAGTGAGCGTGATTGTTTGGAAAAGTTACAGGAATAGCGGCTTTCTGATACCGTTAAATCGTCTTTGTTTCAAGTATGCGTTTATGATGTTTACATATAACATTCAATAACTGTCAAATCTTTATTTTTGTAACAAAATAATTCGCTAATGTTATTCCATATTAGCAACTTTTATCAAAGATTAGATGTTTGTTGAAGTTTTTTGAGTAAGAGTAGTAGCGTCAAGCTGCTGCGAGTGTTTGAACTTAGTACTTAAGTTAACCAAAGGTCCATTTTTTCAAAGTTCTGCTGATAGTTTCATCCAAGAGGTTCAGAGCTGAGTCCCTTCTCACACCACCATACAGAATCTTACATAACAAACATCATTCATACAGCTCAGTGATGATTATCTGCCATTCCCAGTAGCTCTTTTGGGGCAGGATGTTCATCTAACGATACATGTTGGGCTCGCTGTACTGCACAGATTTCTTATTTGTTTTCAACATTGATTTGTTATTTTCAATTTATTCTTTATCATTATAAAGGGTGTGGCTAGTTTCAGATCAGAACGGTGATAACTGGATTATAAACACTAATGCAGTGCATGCTTTTCGACCACAGTGTTTTATCAAATCAACGATCGCCATTGTTAGCTAGTTAGCTAATGGCGCTTTTCCACTGCAGGGCCTCGCTTGGCTTAGTACGATATGGCTAGGCCTCGTTAGGCCAGGCTCACTTTATACTGCGTTTCCATTACAGTTTAGGAACTGGGGCAGTAACTATAGTAACGCATTGTAGGCGGAGCCGTGACGTCATCTTCAATGCGAAACCCAAAACCAACATCAGCCGTTAGCTGTTAGCCCTCAAAGCTCACAGCTCCTCATATCTGTTCAGAAACTAGACAAAAGTTAAACAAGTCCAAACCACAGACTGTCTGTGTCATGGAGAATACAGTCGCTGGTTTATTTATGTCTGTAGGACGTTGTTGTGAGTGTGGACGGTCGGAGCATATACTGCGTTAGCTTAGCCGATCTCCATTCAGAAAACACGCCTTTTAAAAGGTGTTCCGCCTGCCGTCTGTCTGCAGACTTGTCAAAGCATTAATTCATGGTTTTTACTAACCGGTATCAGTATGTTGTTACTTCGGCATCATTTTGAAACGTGTATTACAATTAAATCACGGTCAAATATGTTCATTTTGTTGTAGTTGCCAGCGATTCTCTCGCTATATACTCAGTCCGGTTGTTGGCCCGGAAAGAACCTCGATTTTGGAGAGCCAGAAAACTGTGAAAAAGTACCCGGTAGCCGGAACTACGCCTAGTGGAAACGCAACCAAAAACGGCATGCTTAAACCGCGATCCGCGCTGTAATGGAAATGCGCCATAAGTGGTACTAAATCATTACAAACTGCTAACTTACTGTAACCCTATAAGATTAACGACAGCTTATTTTTGACAATTGTATTGTGGTATGTTTCTTAAATAGTGAAAAAAAACACAAGTATAACTTTTATTTGCATATTACTGTGTTACTGGTAACGTATGATACGTAGCTAACATGGCGGTCGTCGAGTGTGAGAAGAGTCCAGCATTTTAACACTCAACTTTCTGACCGTGATGAGTAGCAGGTACTTTTGTGCTCTGCATTTTGCCATTCTTTGCATTGGTATGAACTCATGCACTCAAAACAGCAAATGTAAGTAAATAAGTAGTAAATAAGTAAAGACACATCTTCTGTTTACTTGCAGGTAGGGATGGGTACAGAGAACCGGTACTAAGTCAATACCGGTACCTGATTGGACGGTATCGGTATACCGTTAAGCCGCTGGACAAACGGTGCTGCTATCGGTATATCTGTTACGTCTACTTCCTTAGTTTAACTTTAAACCATTCTGGTTGGTTGGGAACCCTCATCCTGTGTGATGTATCCGGTTTGAGACCTCTCTGATTGGCCACTGTAAATGCCACTCCTCATCTCTCTCAACAGCGCTCTTATTATTGTTGTGAGACTCCCGCAGGCATGACGGACAGAGCGAAGCGATCGAAGGTCTGGATGCACTTTAAAAAGAATGTAGTGGCGATAGTGCAAAGTGCAATCTATGTACTCAATTAGTTGCTTGTAAAGGGGGTAACACAAGCAACTTAATGAAGCATTTGCAAACGAGACACTCATTGAATCTTAAACGGTGCTAGCGATACTGCTAGTGCTAATAGTGCTAGCGGGCTTCAGCCGCGCCGTGTAAATGTGACCTGAGCGAAGGCTCGCAGGCAGGTTAGCTGCTGCGCACGGGTAATATGTTTTGTTTACCTGGGTGCAGTCTTGCAGTCACATCGCCTTGTCTTTTTTTAGTTTATTAACACCAAATTATTGAAAAGTATCGATAAGAGTATCGAAAAATACCGATACCGATAAGCAGTACCGGTACCGGTATCGATAAAATCCTAACGATACCCATCCCTGCTTGCAGGTGATAATAGCAGCTGCTTAAAGTAAAAAGCTACAGCTAGAACAAGCCACGGCACATTTTTATTTCCTGAATATCAACACTTCACATTGGTACTTGTGTAAAGTCTTGACAGTGATTTGGTTAATGGTCCCATTCAAAAGAAGTTGCATATATCCTAATCTGTTCTGAAGACATCATTCTGGAAATAAGTTAAACGCTTTACCTGTTGTTTTTGTTTCTGTGCTTATTGTTTTGACATCCTTAATAACTTGAATGGAAGCTAATAGAAAAACATATTCACACTGACCAACCTGAACTTTAAAAACCTTGATACGCAGTTCTTCCATTTGTTTCCACTTCAAATGGATAGCATCAGACGTGCAAAAATACGGCAACTTTTACTTTCAGAACTTGACAATCGACAGCCCGGTGCTTCCTCTCATGTCCACTTTAACCGTGTGAGGCTTAGTCTTGTCAATCCGCTGCATTTACCAAACTGGGACAAAGAAGTAAGAAGGATGGACTTTCTCTCTTATTTATGTGAAGATGTTTATTGCTGATGAAGATCCAATGCATTAGCACCACGTCGTGTGTCGCTAATGCATAACGTGGGAGGCCTCTGTGTGTTTTTTTAAAGCAGGATTGTTCCCTGTAAGATGATTACTGTACCCCTACATACAGTATGTCTATACCAGTTGTTGTGTTCCCCTCCTGTGTGCATGAAACCTTGCTTTATTATTTGAATGCTATTTAGCCGTTTGGTCTGGTCTGACTCTTGCTTCTTCAAAATTGCCTTCTTGAAACAAATACTAACGAGAGCTTGCTCTTCTTTTCGGTCGTTCAACTCCATGCAGTAGTAAAATGGAGGTTAACCACACTCGTGCTCGACCAATCCTAGTTGACGGAGCTGCTGGTAACCTTTTAGAGTTGCTGAACCTTGCATTTAGTGTCATCTTCTGAGCAGTGCTCGGCTGTTTCACAATGTGCTTACTGTTGCTTCTCCAATCTTTATAGACAGCACTGCCGACAATCCCTGGACTCTGTTTTTCCTTCCAATTAAAGCCCAAACTAGTCCCCAAAAAAGCAGGCAAACACAGTAAAGTATCAATGAAGGAAATAAGTGACTATTTTTGTTTCTGCGCTGGTAAGCAGCTACTTGTAATTCCCCTCAATCCTTACGATGTATGACTTGGTGGCGAGAGTTTCCCCCAGTGACCATTTGAAGACTGAATTTCACAATGACATCTTTGTCTCGTCCCATAGTACCATCTTATCAAACATACATATACCACTAAATAATTCAGTCCTCTGTACAATAAGACCTAACACAGTTTCCAATCTATATCACTGTGTAATTAAAGGGCTAAACTAAAAGCTTAAGCTGGACTTTGGCTTTTTAAAAAGCAACATTTTCTTTCCTGTATTCTGAATTGCCTAAAATGTTAACTTGTCTTAAGCCACTCTGAGCTTATTTGAAATGTTTGTAAAATAATGTATATAGTTTGATCAGTTCTGTGTAAATCTTCACCCAGCATTTTACAGTATGTCTACAATTGAAAATGCAATACATGTAGTGTTTGGTTTAGTACAAAACAACGATTATGAACTGATGATGGATGTTGGATTTCCTTTGTAATCTTCTCCTTTCCTAGTCTGCCGGAGTACTGTGTATTTAAATGACCACTGAAGATTGCTCTGAAAGGAATGCTTGATCTGTTTCTTGACTCTTAATTGGTTTCCCCCAATGAGGTGACAATGATTTCGGCACATGGGGGTTCGATTACGCTTTTTGTGTTTTGATTTTTTCCATTATAGTGCTTTTTGTGCAAATGCTTTGGAATAAAATGACATATAAAAAAATGTGGTGTCTTGTGAAATCCGTGACCAGTTTGAACAGCAGGATGTCCAGCCTGACTAATGGCAGAATCCACTTGTATATGCAGAAGATACAGCGCTTTACTTTTGAGCTACAACAACAGGGATGTCAGCAGGCTTTGATCAAGCGAATATCCGAAAGAAACTTCACTCTCAGATATTTCAACCATGCAATCTCCCTTCCGAGGTGGTATAATTGTCATTATATAAGAACATTTGTATATGAAAAACTTAAAATTCTGTGATAACTGCCCTATTTATCGGAACAAGGCTTCATGATATCCTCCACAACAGCTATATAAACACTAAAAAAAAATGATTTTGACAATTTAAGCCAAGTCTGAAGGTCTCTCTTTAAAAAAAAAGTGTATAATTTGGTGTTCGGGGTCTGAATACTTCTATTTAAAAACACTAATTAAATGGATGTGAAATTGTCTCTCCATTCACACGAACGCAGCTTTTTTATTTTGACATTCTACCCTCTCTTACCGTAATGTCTAGTATAAGCACGCACAGCAGAACAGCGTGGAGGTACAGTGACCGCTCATTGGCTGTGTGTGTGTGTGTGTGTGTGTGTGTGTGTGTGTGTGTGTGTGTGTGTGTGTGTGTGTGTGTGTGTGTGTGTGTGTGTGTGTGTGTGTGTGTGTGTGTGTGTGTGTGTGTGTGTGTGTGTGTGTGTGTGTGTGTGTGTGTGTGTGTGTGTGTGTGTGTGTGTGTGTGTGTGTGTGTGTGTGTTGCATAATGAGAGGGACATCAGCTCTGCTACAAGTTTCCTGAAAACGGGCTCCTGTCTGTGCAGCCTGTTTTCTAAACTCTTGCAGCAGTTTCAGTGAGGAGTTCACGATGATACCTCTGTTGTTTAGCAGCGTTTTAGCAGGACTTTTAGCTCTGCTTCTCTACCAGAGGACGGTGTATCCCTTCTTCTGGGTGGATCTGATTTACTACCTCAAACTTCGGAGGTACGGGAAGTCTCTGCAGGCTCGTATGAAGTCAGGGATCATCACATACCTCGACTGTTTCCTCCACCAGGCGAGGAAGAACCCGAACAAACCCTTCATCATCTTCGAAAGCCAGACTCTGAGTTACCGGGATGTGGACCGGAGGAGTAACCGGATAGCGAACGCCTTCAGGGCGCACGGTTCTCCGGGACAAGGGGACATTGTGGCCATGTTGATGTGCAATGAACCGGACTTTATCTGTGTGTGGCTCGGTTTGTGCAAGCTGGGCTGTGAGGTGGCCTTTCTGAACAACAACATTAAGGCAAAGTCTCTGCTGCACTGCTTCAGTAGCTGCGGGGCCAAAACCCTGGTGGTGGGCGCAGGTATTACACCTTCAAAACTACAACTGATTCAAGATTCAAGGCTTTTATTGTCATTTGTACATATCTACAGGTCACAGGCTCATCCAACAGTGCAACAACAATACAATAGTGCAAGTAAATACAATAAAATAGAATAGAATAGAGATAGTGCAAGAATAGTCTAGTAATTGGAATATGATATATTACATTAAATGGAAGATGGAATGGAATAAACTGCAGGGAGAAGTAGATAGATATTTGTGTTGATTGTGTTGGAGGATATTGAGGTGACTATTACATGCAAATGTATCATTGTAAAAAAAACAACTACCGTCTGCTTTAGTTATTGGTCCTTTAACAACATAAAAAATATCTTACTTTAAAGGTCACCTATCATGCTATTTTTAGGAAATAGCATAGGTCTCAGATATAGACAAATATATAAAAAACATGTCTATGAAGTGTTTTGTTCAAAATACCAAACAGATCACCCATTCTAGCCATGCCTCATATCCCTCTATTTCACTTCCTGTTTCAAAAGTGCTGATTTGGGGTATAAAGCTTTAAATAAAAAAGTGGGGGTCTGAGCTCATAGGGGACCCGGCAGCTACTGTCTAAACTAAATACTGCCGTGATGAAACGCCATATCATGGATTATCAAGGATTCTCTCTGAAACAGTATGGAGCTCAAAGGCTTTCTCTCTTGCCGGTTATACCACAAGGTGAGTTCCTTTTTACTTCCTGCTTCTTCACACACATGGGCCGTTTCTCAATCGCGAGGATGCTGGCTTGGTAGTCGCGTACTTCCAAGTCACTTCCTTCAGAAACGAAGCAAGTATGCTATCAAGCAACGGCTTCGGAAAACGAAGAAGAATGGAACAGGCTAACAAGTGTGTCACTCTCTCTAACGGTTTCAACATAAACTGTACCGAAAATAAATACCTCACGATGT
>NC_136910.1:55461676-55509014 GCF_949606895.1 Notothenia rossii
GGGAACTTTGAGGGGAGCCAGAAATTGGAGTACCAAACACCGCTGCCAAAATCTCACTCTGAACTCTGTTCAAAACTTGAGAGCCCTGCAGCAGGATACTCTTCACAAATCACACACTGCGCATAAAGCATGTCTAAACTACTTGTAGCGGCGAAAAACGTAAAGAAATTAAATAGATTAAACTGTCGCTGAGGCAGAAGGCACATTTTACACAGGGAATAATAATCCAAGTCTAGGCAGGAGCGTTGTTTCATTGGCCTACATTTATTTTGATAATCCAATATCAACAAAGTTACATTAAGAGTTATCCTTTAACTTCCGCTGTGTTTTTCCTGTAGCCTCCTTGTGCTAACCACGGTAAAAAAAAATTGCCTATACTGGTGCGCTAATCCCACCACCACCTGTCTCCAATATGTAAATAGCTTGTATCAATCACCCACAATTTGGCCATAATGATTAAATATGAAGAAATACTATTAAAATCAGCTGATTGTAGGTCTACTCATATTGATTTATACTGTATAGATGCAGGGACATATTTTAGCCCTGGTACTAAGGAAAGGAACATCTGTCTCAACAACTACAGTATATGATGGATTTACATAAATACGGTCCATGTATTCATGTTCGTTAGCAATTAGCTTAGCATATCCTCTCAGAGCCGCTAGCATGGCTTAGTCTTGTTTTATAACAGCAATGCAATTCGATGTTGGGTTAAGGCACGGGAGATAGAAAAGCAAACCAAAGGAAATACAATAAACCTAAAAAGAAATGAAAAGCAGCTTCTGAGCCAAGACATTACAGGTTATCTGTTGTTTATTCCATCAGGGGTGTCCAAACTACGGCCCGCAGACCTTTTTTAATCAGCCCTCAGCAAATTCAAAAAGTATAATGGAATATGGCCCACACATGAAACTTGAGCTTGTCTTGTATTGTACTTCTTAAATATGAATGTAAACATGTATTACACAGTAGTATTCATGTGTTAATAAGACCACTTTTCAAATACATCCAGTCGGAAACATTTTCTAACAAATCTTAGTTGATAAGAAAAAAGCCCAATGACTACATATACATATACACAGTGTTCTGAATACAACTGTGCTTGACTCCACCATGTTTCAGAGCAGCAATGGAGTCTCAAACCCAAATTTGTCATCCACAAGATTTGAACTGAACCAGGGAAAACGCAGTTCAGTAACTCCTGCGTTTCTCTGCCAGGTCTCTCCAAGGCGGCCCGGGTGGGTCACCTGAAGGCCGTGCTCAGTATGGCCTTCTTTGAGATGTGTGGAGCCACGTCTGAGGACATCATCTACATCACT
This sequence comes from Notothenia rossii, assembly GCF_949606895.1. NCBI lineage: Eukaryota > Metazoa > Chordata > Actinopteri > Perciformes > Nototheniidae > Notothenia > Notothenia rossii. The sequence goes on from NC_136910.1 coordinate 55,462,999, forward strand.
CTGCCTCTGTTCCACATGTCTGCTTCCCTGCTGGGGATCGGAGGATGCATACAGCTCGGTGAGAAAAAGCTTTTTTGCCTTAAAAACAAAAACACAATTCCTGGAAGAATGTTTTTGTTTTTTTCAGTTCATTGTGAGGCTCAAAGCTGGAGGAAACAACATGACGACGGACATCCTTTTCATTGGACTATAAGGAATTCTCACTTCCTCACAAACAAAGCAGGGGAACATTCTTTTGTTTGTATTTTGACGTAAAATATCTGTCTGGAGTTTTGTGCAGATTTAACAAACACATTTTCACCTTTCCTGGTTTTGGTTTTCTTATTACAGGAAATGGCACTACCACCCCTCTTTTGTTACATATAAGAAAACAAGCAGAATCCCCCCACCCTCTGAAGAACTGGAACATTGGTTGTATGGAGTTTTTACACAGTCTCACACATCTTCTCTGTTTCTCCTTTGGGTCTCAGGTGCGACGTGTGTTTTAAAGAAGAAGTTTTCAGCCAGTCAGTTTTGGAAGGACTGTGTGAAGCACGATGTGACGGTGGTGCAGTACATAGGAGAGCTCTGTCGATACCTCTACAACCACCCCGCAGTAAGAACGTTAAAAACCTTTCTGATAACCTCTGGCTACGGGTGAATGAACTGTAATTAGTTGAACAATGGTCTTATTTACGGGGCGTGTTGTTGCACATCAGTGATGGTCTTTGTTGCAGCTTTTCATGACAAGCCAAAAGCACTTCAACACCTTACTGATTTTTCTAGTTTCAACAGGGTGACGATCTGTATGTCGTTATGTCGTTGTTTAGTTCAAGAAATGCTGCAGGAAAGCTTAGATTTTGACAAATGCTATTCTGTTATTCTGCTTATTATACTTTTCTAATGGAACTGAAATCCTAACGCACCCCCTTACCTCTGGTTTGTTGCATTAACCCGTAAAGGACAGAACGTCATCCAAAGTGTTTTTTAAGGGTTTTGCTGCCCGTCATCAATGAATATCTAAAGCACATGTGATCAAAAACAGTCCGTCAGCCTTGTTGAAAGCTATTGTTTGCTTTTACGTTCTGACTTTTTCTCAATATCAAAAAATTCTGACTTTTCTCTCAAAATTCTGACTTTTTTTCTCAAAATCTCAAAATTAAAAAGACTTTCTTTCTGAAAATTATGAATTTTTTTCTCAAAATTATGATTTTTTTCCCTCAAAATTGTGAATTATTTTCTCAAAATTATGGATTTTTTTCTCAAACTCTCAAAATTATGGATTTTTTTCTCAAAATTGTGGATTTTTTTCTCAAAATTGTGACTTTTTTCAAAATCTCAAAATTATGACTTTTTTCTCAAAATCTCAAAATTATGACTTTTCCTCAAAATTATGACTTTTTTCCGAAAATTATGACTTTTTTTCTCAAAATCATGACTTTTTTTCTCTAAATCTAAAAAAATTGAATTATTTCTAAAAATCTAAAAATTCTGACTTCTCTCAAAATTCTGACTTTTTTTCTCAAAATCTCAAAATTAAAAAGACTTTCTTTCTCAAAATTATGACTTTTTTCCTCAGAATTCTGACTTTTTTCCGAAAATTATGACTTTTTTTCTCAAAATCATGACTTTTTTTCTCTAAATCTCAAAAATTTGAATTATTTCTAAAAATCTAAAAATTCTTACTTTTTTCCTCAAAATTCTGAATTTTTTCTCAAAATCAAAAGATTCTAACTTTTCGTGAATTTCAATAATCCCTTGTCACCGGCTTGAGCTTCAACCTCAGGATCCATGTATCTGTGATCCTCTCCAGAATGGAAGTAGTCATCACATACAGAGCATCAACTAGTTCCTGAACAGTGTCCTTCACATGCTGATATCCAAGAGAGGGAGACACACAGTCCCAAGATGGAGGAATAGAAAGCAGTATTCAATGTTTACTTCAGATTAGCTCCACGTCAGAAATGAGCATGCTTGTCATATGTCTCTCTCCATAGAGGCTGAATCATCATGTTAATCACATAGCTATCATATGCCTCAAACAGTCCTGATGCTCTTCTAGGTAATCACACATCCTGTCATGTTCACAGCTACAGTTGGGATACCTTTGTTATCATGTGGACTCTGATATTGGAAGAGTACATTCACTGGTTTCCCAACAATAAGCATTATTCCCACAAAATAGGTCTGATCCCTTAAAAAGTTAAGTGTCCTCCTGCCTCCAGGTTCCAGAGGAGAGGGCTCACCGCGTCCGGCTGGCAGCAGGAAGTGGTCTCCGCTCAGACATTTGGAGGCAGTTTTTGCAGCGTTTCGGCAGCAGGATAAAGATCAGAGAAGGTTACGGCCTGACGGAGGCTGGCATCGGCTTCCTGAACTACACCGAGGAGGTCGGACCCATCGGCAGGGCGGGCTATTTCAACAAGGTCAGGAACAACAGCGGTAGAAATGTTTCCTCTGGACCCTATCACACTGACCTGCTTTATACTGTATGTTGTGTTTTTTGTGAAGCGACCCTTGTTAAATAGCTGATATTAGAAACACCTTATCCCCGTTTTAAAATCAGAAAGAAACCAATTAACTGAGGAAATATGGCAAAAATACCCTTTTTTAAATGTCATTTTCCCCTTTAGTAGAAATGTAATTAGTTTAGTTTGTTTTATCTCAGTTTGTAAAAAGGAGGCCCATGTTATTGGTTGCCTATAATACTGATTATATTCGAATTTGTTATACACTCTCAATATGCTGTGAAATGCCTTGTTCCCAGTAGATTCAAAATTGATTATTGAAAATAATGATTTGGAGAAAAGAGCAATTAGTAACAATAAGTATAAGGTCAACAGAGATACAATTAAAGGGGAACACAACTCAAAATAAGGAATTTGAGTGATAAACATCTCAAATGTAAAAAAAGGCAGCAGTGCGTGGGATGGTATAATCCATATGAATGGTATAAGATCAAATGTACAATATACCAACTGTGTGCAGACTGTATATATATCAAACAATGTTGATTATTCAGACGGTATCTCATTAAGACACATCTCTTTCTTTCCTCTCCAGCTGTCCATGCCCTTTGAGCTCCTCAGACACGACCCAGTGTCCTACGAGGCGGTCCGGACCCCCGCTGGGAGATGCATCCGAGCACAGAACGGTAAACCAATCATACATGTAGTCCTTTAAAGTGACAGCTGTATGTCACTGAACGACCTTTTACCTCCTTGTGTCTCTTAACCTGTATACCATGTATCTGTAAAGATCTTCACATCTGATCTGAGGGGAATTTCTTGTTGTTTATTTTTAACTTGTGATGTGTCGCCATTTTGTAAAGCACTTTGAGCTGCACGTGCTGTATGAAAAGCAGAGGTGGGAAGTAGAGGAGTACAAATACTTTGTTACTCTACTTAAGTACATGTTTCTGGTATCAGTACTTTACTCCACTACTTATATTTCTGACGACTTTTTACTTTCTACTTCTTACATGTTGAACACAAATACCTGTACTTTCTACTTCTTACATGTTGAACACAAATACCTGTACTTTCTACTTCTCACATGTTGAACACAAATACCTGTACTTTCTACTTCTCACATGTTGAACACAAATACCTGTACTTTCTACTTCTTACATTTTGAACTCAAATACCTGTACTTTCTACTTCTTACATGTTGAACACAAATACCTGTACTTTCTACTTCTTACATGTTGAACTCAAATACCTGTACTTTCTACTTCTTACATGTTGAACACAAATACCTGTACTTTCTACTTCTTACATGTTGAACTCAAATACCTGTACTTTCTACTTCTTACATGTTGAACACAAATACCTGTACTTTCTACTTCTTACATGTTGAACTCAAATACCTGTACTTTCTACTTCTCTCATTTTCCAAACAGGCTGGTTCCTTTAGTCTGAATGTGTGTTTGGTGGCGTGATCATTATTATTTAGAGTCATTGCGTGCCTATTGATTTGAACACGATCCGTGTATCCATCATTTCCTGGTCTTCTCTAAAGAAGAGGGACCAATGAAAACGTTGTCATGTTGCCGTTGTTCACCATGGAAACATTCATTAGCTAACAATGACATTATTGTTCTATTAATATAAAGGGAGGTCAGGTACTCTTTAAAACAGCTGCTAGTTATGGGTACTTTTCACTGAAGTACATTTCAAAGCCTCTTTACTTTGACTTGAGTAAAGAAGTTAAGTCAGTACTTCTACTTTCACCAGAGTATTTTTAAACACGAGTATCTGTACTTCTACTTGAGTAAAGGATGTGTGTTCTTCTATCCTCTCCACAGGGGAGGCGGGGATCCTGGTGGCTCCGCTCTCAGCCATGAATCAGTTCCTGGGGTATGCAGGGAACCAGGTGCAGTCGGAGAAGAAGCTGCTCAGAGGCGTCTTTAAAGATGGCGACGTCTTCTTCAACACCGGAGACCTCCTGCTGCACGATGACCAGGACTTCCTGTACTTCAGGGACCGAATTGGAGACACCTTCAGGTACCGTTTACATTCAATTCAAGGCCTTATTGTCATTTGCACATGAGCTACAGTGTAGATATGGCAATGAAAAACTTAGGTCATGTATATATTTTGTCTTTTTGTTTGTTGTTTGCTTTGTACGTTTTATTTAATTTTTTGTTTCTATTATTAGAACGTGTATCTAATTTACTTTTTAGTTTTTTTCTCTCATGCTGGGGTGGGGGTGGGGGGTATGTTTGATCTGCTTTCTGGCAGTCTGGTTGAAATGTGCACTGTTGCATCTACAGTATGTATTTCACTGCTCAATGGCATTCTGTATGATGTGTTTAACTTAGGTCACAGGCTCCTCCAACAGTGCAACATATAAATATAGGACATAGAAAAAATAAAACAGTGCAAGTAAATACAAATAAAATAGAAATAGTGCAAGAAGAGTCTATACAGTATATGAGTAAATGGAATATGATATAGGTAAATAATTTGCAAGATGCAAACAAATGAATGTGTATGGATGTTCTTTCTGCATCGTTGAAAATGTGCTGCAGATGGATTTGTGTTTCATTTGGCAATTTTGTGGAGAAAAAATTCCAAAAGCCACTGCAAAATATTTTCTAAGGCAGGGGTGTCCAAACTACGGCCCGGGGGCCAAATGCGGCCCGCGGGACATTTTGAATCGGCCCTCAGCTAATTCAAAAAGTATAATGGAATATGGCCCACAAATTAAACTTGAGCTTTTCTTGTATTGTACTTATTAAATATATCTGTAAACATATACATATACATAGTAGTGTTCATGTGTTAATAAGCCTAATTTACAATAAATTCAATTTGAAAATATGTTCTAATAAAAATCTAAGTCGATAAGAAAAAGCCCAATAACTTATATACATAACACACTTGAAATGTACCCTTCCTATTTCCTCTTATGATAATCAATCTGGGGCTCCTGTTGTAAGGAATGAGCTGCTAACAAATTAAATGAAACCCTCTGGAGAGCTGTGATGTAGGCTGTTTATTTTTCTTAAAGCAGATTCAAGCATAATTTATCTACTTTTGATTGATTTTGCTGACTTCAAACTTAACATATGAGGCAGTATTCCTCACATCTATTTAGCGCCCGGCCCTTCGAATATCTTTTTGTATATGGCCCTTGGTGAAAAACGTTTTCAGGCATTGTAAATAAGCGACTCATATTGTTCTGTTCACAAAGCTTGTTTCTCCTGCCCTCTAGTGGCCACAAACAGTCATTGCAGGTTTAACTGGATCTACTCTTTTGTCCTGCAGGTGGAAAGGAGAGAATGTTTCCACCACTGAGGTTTCAGAGGCTGTGGGTCTGCTCGACTTCATCCAGGAGGCCAACATCTACGGAGTCACCATACCAGGTGTGTGGAAGTGTTTACTGGATATAACTTCTGCATAATCTACAGATATAACGATCAGCTTCATTAGCAAACCATGTATTCCCACACTGTTATAACCATATGGAGCACAGGCAGCTCCCAGTGAGACCATGACCGGGTTGAATCGGATATTTTGCTATAACTTCCCAACACAAAAAGTCCAGACTAGATCTCTTCAGATTTTAATGAATTGGTTCAACAACCACCAAAAAATTTTGATGCAGCTCTGCCAGTTCAATTGACTGACTGACTGACTTTTCCTCGATAGCAGTGCCAGCTGAGGCTCATTGCTATTGCACTAAATAAAACCACTCTCCATACCAAGCAGTTAAACAATCCTGGTTTCTCATAATCAAAGTTGATGAAATTAACATAAGTCTGTAGCAAGGAGACCACTGTTACTATCTTGAGAAACAATTATTAAGACATCATCAAAAGTATAACCACCACTTTAGGGGCAACCAGAACTTCCACTTTAATAATAATAATAATAATAATAAATGTATTTTGTAAGGTAACGTATGTTTATTTAAATAGCACATTTCAGACGCAGAGGCAATTCAAAGTGCTTTACATGATCATTAACACATAATAGTTAGACAACAGAGAGGAACACAATAAATAAACATAATGGAATAACAGATTAATAAAAACAATGCATTAATGAGATACAAAATAGTTTAAAAAACGACATTGTAAATACGGTAAGTGCTAAAACAAGTTGAAAGGCTTCTGGGTAAGCAGCTGTAAAAAGTAGTGTTTTTAGCCTCGACTTAAAAGAACTCAGCGTTGGTGAAGACCTCAGGGTTTCTGGAAGTTTGTTCCATTTGTTGGGAGCATAAAAACTAAAAGCAGCTTCGGCGTGTTTGGTTCTGAGCCGGGGAACAATGAGTAAGCCCGCCCCCGATGATCTCAGAGCTCTGGGGGGCTCGTAACAGAGCAGCATGTCAGACTTATTGGGGTCCCAAACCATTTAATGCTTTATAAGTTATCAATATCATTTTAAAATCGATTCTGTAAGCTACTGGTAACCAGTGCAGAGACCTGAGTACTCGTGTTCTACTCTTTTTGTTTTGGTCAGGACTCTGGCAGCGGCGTTCTGGATTAGTTGCAGTTTTCTAACCTTAGACCTGTAGATACACTACAGTTACAGTAATCAAGCCTGCTAAAAACAAAGGCGTGAACTAGCTTTCAAGGTCTTGTTGAGACATGAATGTTCTAAGTCTGGCTATGTTTTTCAGGTGATAGTATGCTGATTTAGTAACTGTGTTGATATGGGATAAGAAATTGAGGTCAGGGTCCAGAACTACGCCTAGATTTCTCTCCTTTTCCGATGTATTTAGCAGTAGAGCTTCTAGTTTAGCGCTTACTTCAGCCCGTTCCTCCCTTTTGGCACCAAAGATAATTGTCTCTGTTTTGTTTTTGTTTAAAGGTGGGGTAGGTAAGTTTGAGAAACCGGCTCGAGATACACTTTTTGTTATATTCCATGGAATGCTCTTAACATCCTGATAACAATGAATATCTGAAGTGCTTTGACAAAAAATCCATAAAAAAATGTCATCTGTGGAAGCCTTAATACTGTAAAAACTACAACCAATCCGTTTAGCCGATTGGATTGCCGCCCTGTCTGTCAGCCTTCCATCTGGTGCACGCACAAATGTATCTCGTGCCCTCATTGGGCGTGCCGTCATTGAGCGTGCATTGCAGCAGTACTTCAATGACTCGCCAGCAACAGACGGCCACTTTCACCATGGCAGAGTTAGGTTCAACATCGTCTACTGGTCGCAAAAGAAAAAATGTAACGGAGCAAATTAAGAACAAAAAGAAAGTGGAAACTAGGAGAAGTCAAACCAGGCTGTGTAATATTGCTAACCTAGATGTGTTTAGCTTTGCCTGATATGTAACGTTACTGCAGCCTGCTCTCGCGGAGGAGGTGCTCTGTAAGGAAGTCTGAAGGAAGGGGCGGATTCTTTTCGGCTGTGTACTTTCACATTTTAGTGCACTCGAGCCGGCTTCTGAAACTTACCTACCCCACCTTTAATTGTAGGAAATTGTTGCTAATCCAGCTACTAATTTTTTCCATGCAGTTGGTGAGGGATTGTAATGGTCCGTAGTCGCCAGGCTTTTACAGGTGCTCAAAGTCGCTTTACACAGGTAGTAAAAAAAGACAACAGATACATATAGTAAAAAGGTAAATGGACTATACTTCTATATTGCTTTATCCAGTCTTTACGAACCCTCAAAGTGCTTTACATACTACATGTCGTTCACCCATTCATACAGAGCACCGAGTCTAGGAACTAACATTCACACACCGTTGGCCATCGGGAGCAACTCAGGGTTCAGTATCTTGCCCAAGGATACATCGACATGTTGACTGCATGGGCTGGGATCGAACCCACAACCTTCTGGTTTAAAGACGACCGCACTCCCTCGCAGCCACAGTCGCTTTAAAATCGAGCAATAAAACAACTATTTATTTATTTATTTATTTATTTATTTATTTATTTATTTTTATTTATTTATTTATTTATTTATTTATTTATTTATTTATTTATTTATTTATTTTTATTCATTTATTTAACAGGGACAGTGCACATAAATGAACATTTCTGTAAATGTGCCAGAGTTAGCCAAGAAGCTATTTTTCATCTGTAGTCCCTGGACAGATTTTAAAAGTGAACCTAAAACACATTTCATTTTAAACAAGTAAATACAATGCATTTAAAACCTGCAACAGACATTACTGGGATACTTAAATAAAACAATTTAAAATACAGAACATTAAAACAACGAACTCACTTTAAAAGCCAGTTTGAAGAGTTTTTGTACGTTTTTTGAAAGTGGTGAGGACTTTGTAATACTAAAGTTTGCTCTTGTTAATTTAGTACCGTTTGTTCTATGTAACATTATAATAAGAGACTTTTTCCAATGTGTGTTTGCAGGAAATGAAGGTCGGGCAGGTATGGCTGCTATCGTCTTGCAACAGGATCACAAATTAAACGGATCTGAACTCTATGACCATTTAGTAAAAACTCTTCCTGCCTATGCCTGGCCGAGGTTTCTCAGAATACAGGTAGATCACGCATGTATTCATCACCTCATTTAATGTATTTAAAATGTATAGTAATATCGTTAATTGCACACACCAGTCTGTTGGACATGGCGTGTGTGTTACATGTTGGGATTATGGATGTTTCCCCTCATTTCTGTTGGTTGAACGTTTGCATTGTATTGTTCTCTTTTATCCTTTCGCCTGTATCTACTTGTCTTTCATCCTTTCTTTATAACTAATGCTGTTGATGTATTGTGATTTTATAAAGGTGTCTTTTATCATCTGGACAACAGCTGGAAATTAGCAATGTTGGCTAAAAGTGCTTCATTTACTGTTTTGTGTGACAGTTGATCGACGGGGGCTGTCCATACTTGCCAACCTTGAGACCTCAGAAATCGGGAGCATTTCAAAACCACTGCGGGGGTCAACATTAACATGCTAATTGTAGTTGTAGGCTATGTGCATTGCCTTGCGGCCTGTAGCACCGTGGAGCATATGTGTGGGCTGGACCTGTATTTTACAGGAAAGGAGTGAGGGTCGAGTTGTCGATTCTTGTTCTGTTTTCTGTCACTATCTTCTTCACCCTCTCAGACTTTCAGTTGCGCGCTACTAAAGAGACGTGTAACCATGGAAACCAAACAATGGTGTAGATGTATTAAAGTCCGAGTGGAAACAGTCCTGAGTAAATCTGATTTTGTCAGAAATCGGGGGAAATGCGGGAGAAATATGACCCCGGGAGGAAACCGGGAGAGGGCAATGAAATCGGGAGTCTCCCGCGAAAATCGGGAGGGTTGGCAAGTATGGGGCTGTCCACGACACTATAAACAAATAAACAAAACTAATTAGCATCATCCCCGGCTGTGTTTTTTTTTCAGACGTCCTTGGATGTGACGGAGACGTTCAAGCAGCAGAAGGTGAAGCTGGTCACGGAGGGCTTCGATCCGGACGTCGCCCACGATCTGCTGTACTTCTTAGACGTTTCTCAGAAAGATTACACCCTCCTGACTGTGTCTCTGTATCAGGACATTGTGAATGGGAAGATCAAAGTATGAACACTATAGGACGTTGGAAGTTTATGAAAAGGAGATATAATCCAGGTTGTTGCCATGTTTGCGTTTGTCTGTACGTGAAACGTGGTTATAATCAGCGCCACAGATAGAGCTGTTATTCATATTTGAAAGATTAGTTACTTACTCACTGTGAACCAGCCAGAGCTTTTATTTACCACAACATTTTAAGTGCTACTGTTCTAAGTTTTTACACTTGATTCAAACCACACACTTACTCTTACACTTTACATCTTGATAAGTTAAGTGCCATTTACACATAAAAGCACTAACTCCACTATTCATGACATTCCCGCCTGTTATTTTTTACTTGCTTTTACTCTAACTTTATTTTCTGTATCACTAGTTGGTTACTATAGACGTGAGCACTGCCTTCATCGTGCATTTTGAAACTGAATTTAATGGAAATTAGGGTTTGTGAATAGGATTACATTACATCCACGTTTACATCTTGATAAGTTAAGTGCCATTTACACATAAAAGCACTTACTCCACTATTCATGACATTAATTTGTACTTGCTTTTACTTGACTTCTTTTTGTCTTCTCTTATTTGATTTGATTTATCACTAGTTAGTTACTATATAGACGTATGTTGAAACTGAATTTGACGGGCATTCTTATGGAAATGAGGGTTTGCGAATAGGATTACATTACATTAAGCGAAACAGGTGGGTCTTCAGTTTGAGACAGACGATATGTAGACTCTCCGCTGTCCTGAAATCAGTGAGAAGCTCCTTCCACCATTTGGGAGACACGATAGCAAAAAGATGTGTATTTTTTTAGGTGTACCTGGTTCCACTTTGCCGATTGGCTGATGCAGAACGAGGTGCACGTACTGGAGTGTATGTTTTGACCAGATCCCTTTACAGATCCCTTTAAGTGTCTTGAAGCGTATTCCGGCCGCCAGTGAAAGGAGTGAAGGTGAGGTGTAATGTGGGAGAACTTGGAGGGCTTGAAGACCAGTAACGCTGCTGCATTTTGAATCAACTGTAGAGGTTGGATGGCATTTGCAGGTAGACCAGCCAGGAGGGAGTTACAGTAAAGCGTGAGATGAGAAGACCCTGAACAGGACCTGTGTTTTAAGATCTTGTATAGCACTTTATAGACAAAAGAAAGTGCATTCCTTTAGATACAATGTGGGGCATTATGTAAAAAAAAAAACTTTTCACATTACGTCAGATGATGTCACATATGGGAGTGGCTTTTCCCGTTCACGCCGTGACATTTGAGGCCATTATGTCTCTGTGTGTTGTTTATTCACAGTTTCAACACTAGGCTATATGTATTGTTGTTAAACCTATATGTACTGTATAGGAAGCAGACATTGCACTGTGAGCTTTTAGAGGACCAGTTATTCCTCCTTACCCCGTCAGTGTTTTTTGGCTGAATGTCTTAAAGTAATCATTCATTATGGTCATGACCGTTTTTTAAATGACTTTTTTGTTTTGGGCAGACTTTTATTTGAGAATATATGTACCTTTCAAAGCTTGTTGGAAATCAGGTTTTCTTAAAAGAATGGGACGGATACATCTATATTTCCTATGTATAAATTCACCTGATTAATCAAAAATGTGCTGTCTTCACATTTCTGAACTGAATATAAAAGTCACTGTAAAAGCACCAAATGTGTATTCCTACTCTCTGTTGCTTATATTCTTTTACTCAAGTACAAGATGTGAGTACTTCTTAGGTCACATGCTTCTCAACAACGCAATATTGTTTTAATACAAACAATGGTGGGAAATAATGTTTTAAAACGATTGTGAATGTTTCTTGCATGGTCACGTGATTTCATTGTGGTCGGGGCGCTCGCGGTAGTAGGAGGAGTTACGGTCGAGCAGACGTGGCAACACATGACGTCATCAAAGAGGGTCGCTGGGTTGTTCATGGGTGTTGTGTTGAGCTATTCCAGCTAGCAGGTGAGTGGGTCAAATTGCTTGTCCTGTAGGATAAAAACGACACATAATATTGACTAATTCCGGTTGTTTGATAGTTGGATAAAATGCCACGTATTTCTATATTTTTCTACATGCAGAGCTGAGTTGTGTTTGTACACGTGGAACATTTCTGTTGCAGGAAGCTAACACTGAATTTAGTTCAACCATGTTCCTGTCATTTATGGCACATATATCACCTTCATTAGATAATACTGCTCAAATAATAATGTTGCATTAACCCTGTACTTGAAACCAGAGGTGGGAGAAGTACTCAGATGTTGTACTTGAGTAAAAGTGGAAGTACTCAGATCTTGTACTTGAGTAAAAGTAGAAGTACTCAGATCGTGTACTTGAGTAAAAGTACAAGTACCAGAGTGTAGGAATACTCTGTTACAGTAAAAGTCCTGCATTCAAAATGTTCCTCAAGTAAAAGTAGAAAAGTATTCTCATCAAAATATAGTGAAAGTAGCGACAGTAAAAGTAGTCATTGTGCAGATTGGTCCATTTCAGAATAATATATATGATATGTTTTATAATGATTGATCATGAAAGTGTTCTCAAAGCTGGTAAAGGTGCAGCTGGTTTGAATGACTTTGTATACTGCAGGGTAGCTTGTGGATTTACTCCAGGTGGAACTAAAGTCTGGTTTAACACTTGATTAGATTTCACATCATTCATCCACATCTGTAAAGTAACTAAAGGTATTCATTAATTGTAGTGTAGTAAAAGTACCTCAACATTGTACTTAAGTAAATGTACTTAGTATCTGAAGCAGAGAGATCTGGGTGTTATGTTATCATGGTACGATGAAAACTACATTCGACCGCTGAAGTTTAACATGGGATCATTTCATTCAACTACGATGTATTGTCATATGTCATATGCACAGAAGCTACAGCTTGAAATAAAGTCCCAGGCTGCTCCAACAACACAACATACAATATATATATATCTAAGACGCAAAGAAAATAAATAATGCAAAACACATAAAAGTGAAATAAAGTTGTTGAATCCTCAGTGTTAGTACGCAGGCATTAACATTGAGTCAGCTGAACAACAAGATGAACACAAACATTCTCTATTACTATTGTATCTGTTTTATTTCTTCTATATATATTCACGTTGCTCTGTTGAAGGAGCCTGTGACCTCAGTGTTTCATTGCCATATGATTGTCTGATTCCATAACAACATTCAAAACCCATCTGTTCAAACTGGCATTTTCTTTATCAACTGTACCCTGTGTCCTTTTGTGTTCTTCTATAGTCCATTTCCTGTTGTTTGTCTTGTCTCACCCCGGCTGATACTTCACTAAATCCACTGTTTTAATTGTTCCCTATATTGCCCCCATGCTCTGTAAGTGTCCTTGGGTGTTATGAAAGGCGCCCCCCAAAATAAATGTATTATTATTATTATTATTATTATTATTATTATTATTATTATTATTATATCTACACTAGCTAATGTGCAGCTGACAATGAAGCCTTGAAGCCTTGAAACAACCTGATTCTCCTGCTGTGTTCTGGGCTCAGGTGTAAAGCAGAGAAGATGATGGAAGAAAGTGGGATCGAGACGACGCCCCCTGCCAGCCCCACTCCCCCTCTCAATGATTCTGCCAGCGCCCCCCCGATGTCCGTCGGTAAGACATTATCTATCAACTGATGCTATACCACGAGCAAACCTGATGTTCTCGTATTTCTCAGCACTGCTCCCTGAACTCGCCTCCTATTAAAAGTTCTCTTATCAGAAGAAAGTGAATATGGAGCTAAAGCGATGTCCAGACATTAACCAGTTCAAGAGGAAATACAGAGAAATCATTTTCTCGAGGTACAGGGAAGGTGTTTGACTTTGTGTATGTGTATACGTGTATATGTGTGAGTATGTATGTGTGTATATGTGTGTGTGTGTATGTATTAGGGATGGGAATTTGAAAGCAAATGTATATTTGAATATACGACCCCCAAAAAAACGGTTAACCAAAATGTACATATCATATAAAAAAAGAAAAATGGGGGGTAAAAAGAAAAAAAAAAGAAAAAAATTATTTTGAAAAATAAAGAAATACATGTTCAAATAAGTATAGAAACCAAGTGGAATTTGTCAAATGTATTGAACTGGTGATTCCAGTTTGAACAGTTGACAGCTATAGGCCTTAGGGTAACGTAACCCTATTACAACAGAGATCAACACAGAATGCAGCTATTCAATACTCATTCTTGTTTAAGAATATGAGCATGTCTACATGTTCAGGGGAGAGGCAGATGCGATTCACAATCAGGCCAGCTGTAGAGAAGACCCTCTCAGCTGGAATCTGGGCATAAGATGAGGTTTGAGTCTGCGTGGTCTGCGTGTAGGGAGGGGCAGCAGCCATAGCATTAGCTAGAACTAGCTAGATCTGATGGATTTGGATATAAGCATGAGTGAAGTATAACTGGACGCGAGAGAGAGAGATCAGCAGCTCTGCCCGCTGTGAGGGACCAGTGAGCGGAGCAACACACACCTTTAGACCTAACACACTTAGCTATGGCACTGTCGTATACATTTAATTATTCCATTTGATAATATGTAATCAATTTACCAAAAAAAATAAGAATAATACAAATATTCATAACTCATATTCTCATATTCAAATAGCTGAATAATTTTGAATATTCGATGAATCGTTCCCATCCCTAGTATGTATGTGTGTATGTACATAATATATATGTCAATCAACAGGTAAAGCAGATTAATAATAATAATGATTATAGATGATAAATAAATCATTTAGGGACAAGGGGGTGAGATTAAATAAGTTATCCTTCTTCTCACTCCTTTTCGAACACTAGATGTGGGACTGTTTATGTTGCTAATGCTGCTGTTGTTGTTGTTGTAAATGTCATTTTTTGTTTTGATTTCTCTTACATGACTATGCACTGCAAACATTTTTTTTGTTTTGTAATTATTTATTTTACTTAAAATAAAATGCATGAATCAAAAGTCTTGATGTAATGACCATAGAATGAGAAATCAAAGGTCCTTCATATCAGCGTCAAACTCAACTTCATCACGGGCCACATCAGCATCATGGTTGCACTCAAAGGGCCGGTTGTAGCTTTAAGACTATATAAATATATATATAATCTATATCAAATAATGTATTATATTACATTATTGCATTTGATTGGAGAAACACAGGTCTCTTTTCACACCTGCACAGCTCTCCACTTTGAATATAGTATATATATAGTATTAGTCCGTTTCTCACATCATTATATTGTGTGTAAATAATTTCCTTTGTGTGTTAACCTACTTGGTAATAAAACCGATTGTGATCTAACATAATTCGTTATATTTCAGGTCTGTCCACCACCACCTTCTCCCCCCATCTCCCCCCTGTTTCCTCCATCCCTTCCTTCAGCAGCCCCATGGCGACTCACCCCTCTCTTTCCTCCCCGTTCCCCCCTCCCTCCACACTCTCCTCTCCTTATACAAGCAGCTCTCCATTTCCTCCCCTCTCCTCTCCATCTCCATCTTTTCCTCCCCCCCTCTCCTCCCCCATGGCTCCGCCTCCTCCCCTCTCGGCTCCTCCCCCTATGGGTCCGCCTCTCTCAAACTACTCCATGAGCGCAGGATATGACATCACTCGGGGTCACGCAGGAAGAACGCCACAAACACCGCTGATGCCCACATTCTCCAGTCCCAACGCCATGCCAGGTGAGAGACACACACACACACACACACACACACACACACACACACACACACACACACACACACACACACACACACACACACACACACACACACACACACACACACACACACACACACACACACACACACACACACACACCTATTACCTGTGTGTCTGATGTTGTGAACCACATTATAATGTCAAAGTTATTTATTTATCTTATTATATTTACCCCATTTCATTAAATATTTAATCTTGAATGACAACTCTAAAGAAGGCAACAATTTCCAATGTGAATAAAGTAAATACTTATTTGAAGAATGTGGAGGTAAGGCAAGCTCAGTACTTTCAATACCATACAGACACCCAGTATTTACGTGTTTCGGGGCATTACACATAAAACAAGCTAATATAAAATAACACAGGTTACATGAATACAAGTTGCAGTGCAGTGTGAGATATGTATAGTTAAGCGGTAAAAATAAAAGCTTCAGCCTGGATTTAAAAGTGTTCAGAGTTGCAGCGGACCCTCAGGCTTCTGGGAGTTTGTTCCAGATATTTGGAGCATGTCTTGTGCTTGAAGCATGGCTCCACGAAGCCCCAGAGTACTAGTAATAACGTTATCCTCCAGGGATGGGTCCGAACCCCATGGTCCAGCAGCCCCTGATGATGGGGGGAGTCGACGGATCTCCCATCACCTTCCCCGAGGAGCAGGAGGACCCCAGAGCGCCGAGCCAGGCCAACGCTGGGGGGGGAATCTGGGGCTTCTTCAGGGTAAGACCTCCATGATCGAATGTGGCCGTGACACAACATCAATGCCCTCTTCAGAAACATGATAATCAAAAGCAGAGTGTAGGGATACGCTGTTACAAGTAAAGGTACTGCAATCAAAATGTTACTCAATTCAAGTTGAAAGTATCAACATATTGTTAAAGTACCAAAAGTAAAAGTAGTCATTGTGCAGAGATATTATAATAAATACATAAATAAGGTTGCCGACTTCATCCGTGAAAGTGGGACAGTATGTATATTAGGGATTGCCATTTCTATCAAGACCGATTCAACCATCATTCAAACACACACACTTCTGCTAGGTTCTTCGTTCTCTAATGTAGACCTTAACACTTTAAATGAAAAACCTATCTTTTTAATTTGAAGTTATTTGATCAGTGTCACTGTTGATGTTTTATGGTTAAGGTTACAGAAATTGTGTGTGTGTGTGTGTGTGTGTGTGTGTCTCCTCTCAGGGAGTAGCAGGTAACCCGGTCGTAAAGAACGTCCTGGACAGAACCAAGCACTCAGTGGAGTCCATGATCACCACTCTGGACCCGGGCATGGCTCCATACATCAGTGAGTCCCTCTCAGACCTCATCCTTAAATCACCACATCACGTGACACAGCGACTTAATAAATGTGTGTGTGTTGTTGCTATGCAGAGTCTGGCGGGGACATCGACATCGTGGTGACTTCAGATAAGGAGCTGCACGTGGAGGCGGTCAGAGACGCCTTCCAGGAGGTTTTTGGGATGGCGCTGGTCACCGGAGAGCCCGGGCAGTCCAACATCGCCCCGCAGCCCGTGGGATACGCAGCTGGAGTTAAGGTCAGTTGAACTCTGCCTCTCCACCCTGCTGGTTCAACAAATACAAACAGTTCTGTACGAACTAACAGAGAAGTAGAAGTACAGGGTCATGTTTCATCATACTTTTCCTTCTTGCTCATTGGAACAGTGTTTTTCCGCCTTCTTTGAGCCCTGGGACCATTTTTTACATTCCAATAATCCTGCACCAACAACCAATACAAAATGACACATTGTGACCTAATACAGCGTACATAATGACAGTTTGATGACAAGTGTCTCTATTTGGCGACAAGTTCACTTCCTAAGTAGCTGATCTGAGATCTCTCTACGAACCCAACCGTTTTTCTCTTAAAAGTCACAAGTCTCTCAGTTTGTTTACTCAGGCAAACACTATAGCCGCTTTCACACCAAGTACTTTGCCGTACTTAGTTCCCAGGACTTAGCTCCCTCATGAAACTAAGAGCCGATCGCGTTCACACCGGAATAAGTTCCCTGAGGGAAGATTATGCAAATGAGCCGCTGACGTCACTTCGTCTTCTTCTGCTTTGGGTTTACTGGCAGGCCGCAAACAACTTCACGGCGTATACTGCCACCCGAAGTCCCCGGAGTTGTAGATTCAGTAGAAGCTGCTGGGACTCCCAGCAGCTTCTACTGAAGCCTTCTGAGTAAATCGCCAGAACGCCGACACCTCCTCATCTCCACCGCTCCCATGTTTTCTTTTGTGTTGCCATAAGTTGGTCTCTCTCCGTTGGTGCGCGGGGCTAATGCTAATGCCAATGCCAGCAATTACAATGGCGGCTTCAAACAAGTTTTCCGAGTTTTACGGGCGTGGTTTGCAATTCGCCCAGCCAATCAGAAATTTGAACTTTTTTCTCCCCAGGAAAGTCCCACCTCTCTAGCAGGGACTGAAAAGGGGGGAAAGTTCTCATGAACTAAGTTCTCTTTTTTATGTGAACGCAAAATCCCAGGAACTATCGGAACTAAACGGGAAAAGTACTCCGGTGTGAAAGCGCCTATTAGTCTGTGTTCTTGTTTTGAAGTGACGGAAGGTGTTACTTGAAGATAACGTTTAAGCTTGCATGCGACCATGGCACCATTGGATAGCCACACATTAAGCATAACAAAGTCAGTGCACTCGGATCCCCAGGAAAACATCACTTTTGCTGTGTTGCCTCGAGCTAGAATTTTGTCCGTGACCCAGATCATAGTCTGCAATTTCCCTTTTCAAATATTTACCCGATCCGGCTACGATCTCTCGTGTGTGTGTTTGTGTGTGTGTGTGTGTGCAGGGGGCTCAGGAGCGCATAGACAGCCTGCGTCGAGCCGGTGTGATCCACGAGAAGCAGCCCGTCGTCTCTCTGGAAAACTTCATCGCTGAGCTCTTCCCCGACCGGTAAGAGAGAAGATCTCTGAAACATGGAGAGTCTTTTTATATCTAACGGTGTGTAAGATATAGAAACGCTGATGGGAGAAGAGTTTCAATTCAAGAATGCAATAAAGTATGTTGATAACTGAGGCTAGTTTGGAGTGATATATACTCAATCGCATTACCTGCTGTTCAGTTTCATTCCTTACTGAGTGCAATACTCCTCCCTGCTATAAATACTTCTGTCTGCAGGTGGTTTGATATCGGATGTTTGATCCTAGAGGACCCGGGTCACAGCATCCGCATCGAGGTCTTCACTCAGACCACTCCTCTGGCTCTGGATCACATCCAGCAGGTACACATCTGTCACTGTACAACGTTTACATTCAATACTCTCTTATCCATGACATCAACCCATCTGTATCTATACCCCCTTATCCTGTGGGGGGTGTAAGGGGCTGTTTGGAGAGAGAGATAATGATAAGAGTTTCCTAGGTTCTGGCATCGTGCATCCATTAGTGCCACTGATCACACTCCTCTAGATTACCTCTACTGTATGTTACTATGTACTGTTTTGTAGAGAGTAGACATTTTTGATTTTGGGTTAGTTGAAAGCAGTGGAGTCCAGAAAAAACAGTTTTAACCACTGTGGTTGCAGCATAGTTGATCCGCCTTCGAAACGTTATTGACTTCTCTGGCTGCCTGTCAAATACCGTATAGATTACAAGATTCTGCTACTCACCCTTAAGGTGTTCGTGTTTACTTCCTATCTGCCTTCTTCTGGTGATTTATCTGACGTCCAGCGCTCTTTCTTGATCCTCCTTAGCAACGGTCAATATAGTCCTTGACAGCGGTCTGTACTACTGGATTAATAACGTGTCACATGTTTTGAATTGACCAATCAGAATCGAGTATACAACTAAGCTGTGTAATAATTATTATTAAATGTCACTCACCTACAAACCTCCATTAACTCATCAAGCTGTTTCTCTGACCTCCCCCCCCCTGTTTAGGCCCAGTCCCTGACCCCCCCCGACTACAGCCTGCGTTGGTCAGGTCTGATCGCCACAGTGGGCGAGGTGTTGGAGCGCAGCCTGCCCAACATCAACCGGACTGACTGGCATCAGGCCATGACGGGCATGACGCAGCGCCAGATGATCCACAGCGCTGCCAAAGCTCTGGCTGGGATCTACAAACAGCAGCTGCCCCCCCGGACTGTGTGAGGCTCTCAAACTAACACGGGGCGCGGGTGGACACACTGGGAGAAAAACCTGGCTGATGGGACAGCAGAGGATATTCGTACATCCCCAAAAAGCCCAAATGCACACCTGTTTTTTAAAGATGTCGATGTTCACAGATGATTACTGACATTCCAGTATCAGCAGGATTTCACTGCTCAGATCTCAAGTCAGGCGTTAACTAATCATCTCATCCTCCTTTAAACGTATTTACACATCCTGCATATTGATACCAACAAACTAAACGCATAAAGTGGTGCAGGAATGAGTCGTTAAACCAGAAATCAAGTTACGTTTTTCAAATTGTGTTTTTCGGTTAGATGCCTGATATGAATTTAGAATATGTAAGTAAATGTCATCACATCAACACTATATTATACTCAGATTATTGTAGGGATTATTCCATGCATTATCCCAGTTGTAGGACATATTCTAGAGGTCAGCACAGATCCAAAGTCTACTCAAACTTACCTTCTTTCAAAAGTATGCCAAAATGTGTCAGAGCAGACCTTAACGCCCGAGAAGGCTCTCACTATATACTCTAACACTGTCAAATCTGCTGTGTACCCAGATTGGCCGTGCTCTATAGAAGTTCCTTTTTAAAGAAACTAATTCACTGTTTTTGTAGAAACAGTGAATTACTCAAGGTGTGTCCTGACACTATCGCCAATTTCACATTTGAAAACTTTAACTAGCCGGTAGAAAATGTGCCAATGATCTTATTTTGTGCGCATTTCTTGATTTCTGATCTAGACTACGATCCGTCCACTTTTTTATTTTTATTTTTTCAAGCTGTAAATAAACCCTTTCTTATTTTGCAAATTGTCCATCGACCGTGGGGTAGCTTGGCACCTTGCCATTCTTAAGCTTTCCAAATGTGTGTAATCATAAGTTTCTGTGTGGTATTTGGATTAAACTAAAATCATTTAACATGTAACAAATAACTTATTTTAGTGTCAAAATAAGATTTTAACATCGGATAATGAAGCAGCACCTAAAGGCCTTTGTCGGTTGTCATATCTCTTAATTCCCATATTTTCATGAAATTGAAATCACCATAAGTCATTTGCCAAACAGTAGGGTCTGAGACTGTCTCCTGTAAAAACCCTTTAAAGCTGACTTTATAAGAAGCCATTGAGCTGAAACTGTTATGAAGCGTTTGTTCCTTTTAAAATGTGGGTCTTTATTGAATAACCTTGTATAAAAAAATTCGAATTTGTGTCAAACTATGATAAATAATGTGTGTGAATTATAATATTCTGCTAACCCTGCCATAGACTGTAAGCGATGGACGTAGTCATAATGATGATAAGCCCTTTGAAGCCTGGAGTTTGTCATATTCTGCATTTTCATCTTGTTTTTTGGGCTCCAGAAGTGACCATTATTTGCATTGCAACGCCTCTATCCTGATTGATAGGTAACTATGGTAGCGACCTGTCAACCACAAAGAAGTCCCGCCCACAGGCTGAGTTTACGTCCACTTCTTTAACACGGTTTGCTCACGTCGACATTTTGTTCAGTAAAGGTGAAATCTGCGTTATGTTGACCTTTAAAAATCGTAATTTACTGGAAAAACAAGGCTTTTATTGATATTTAAATGTTTTAAAATGTCAACACATTGGTGGTAGAATTATATTATTGTTAATGAATAATGACATCTTTTTTTTAATATATAACTTACCAAATGGCTCTAGCATTTACATCGCTAATCCTGAGTGAGTGAAAGTGCAAAATTGGTCTTACATTTGATTTAAAGGGCATTAAAGAAGTTTTAACCCGCCATAAGCGTTAGCAACCATCAACTTAAAAATCACTTTTAGACTGATGCAACACTTCAGTGTGCAGATTGATGATTTAGGCTTTGTTTGTGATCGAGTGATCCGTACAGAGCAAAGCACAACAACACCTTCTACACATCACTCTTTAGTCAAGCAGGATAAGTGCATGCTGGGTAGTTTGCAACTGGGACACAGCTAGATGTCATGAGTTAAATTTAAAACCCACAGTAACACATTCATTGATTCTTGCAACATGTGCACATCGTCACGGTCCTGCTGTCTGAGGTTAAATCACATTTTCACTCTTGAGCATTTGTAGCAGGACTCTTATAAGTAACCAATTAATTCATTTATTTGTTTGCAGCAGTTGAAACAGCGTCACAAATGGAGGTAGATTAAACTGCTAGTGAAGTTTGAGGGGAGAGACGTTCATCTGTGTACTCAGTGTCCGCTTTAATGTGCCTTTTGATAAAAATAAATCACTTTTTCACACTGTCTCGGTGCAACAGGGTCCTAAATACAGTATATAGGCTAAGTTGCTTACTTTTGTCACATTAAGTTATGAAGAAGTTGTTTGTACCTGGTGAGATGTATGTTGTTTGTGGTGCAGAGGTAAAAAGGAAAATGTAGTAATAATCAGACTATGGCTGAGTCTAACTCTCAAACTACCCTCTGATGATTCCTGGTATTAAATGAGAACAGTCCGATGTCTTGTTCTTTTTCCATAATGCTTCGGCGCAACAACTGTACACCATATTGTGATTTTTAGTGAATTGGTGAGAACACATGTTGCTTATAGTGGAGAGAAGAGGGGTTGAAGTAGCACTGATGATGGTCGTCAATCAATTACATTAACTCTCGGACCCACGAGTACCTTAAGTCCATCATTGATGTCGTCGGTGAGAGAACTGAAGACACTGTTAGTCCTTGATGGGATTATTTTCCTACTGCTGACAAAATAAAATAAATTCCTACAAAATGCTCCAAGTGACAGTGTTACATCCGGCCTCTATATGTCTCACATGTCTAAATAGAGACATGGGAAATGTCTGCACACTGCCACTGTTTAAAAGCTACTTTGACTGTATCACAATCATCAAAAATAGAATTAAAAGAATAATATAGGCAAAAGAGTATAATAATAATAATAATAATAAAGATATCTATTTTAACGCAAGAAGTGAAAGTAAAATATCCAATACAATATAGAAAATTTATATTTATAGAAACATATTTACATTTAAAGTTAAAATATGCACTCAGAATCAGAATGGGTTTTATTACTGTATTTATTTACATATACTAGGAATTTGCTTTGTATATTTGGACTGGATTTTGATTTCTGTGACATAGATATAATGGATATGGATCTGCGGCCTGCTCAAGTTTGGTACGTACTCTAACATTATTAACTCTAACATTATACATGAACAGTTAATCAGGGGAGATGATGCATGACATCACTCTCCACTGATTATCTGTCAAACACTTTTCAAATCGTCAAAGTCTTTGTCATTTTAACATGAAATAAAATAAGTTTAAAAATAAATGACCATTGAAATACGTTGCATCATTGATTCGTAAAAACACAAGAAGGGCTCAAGTTTGGTGTGTACTCTAACATTATGCATGAAAGTTGAATACTTTTCAAATAATTTTCAAATAATTTACAGTACTTATATATTTTCAAAGCCTTTTTCACTTTAATATGGAATAAAATACGTTTTCATAAGAAATGTCATTGGAAATACGTTGCAATATGGATGTGTAAAGATGCAGGAAGTGTTCTTCCACACTAGTCTAACAACTCAATCATAATATTAGTGAATGCATTATGTTAAAAGTGTACTCAAGTAATGTACTATAATTCATTTTGAGGCACTTTTAGTATTGAGTATATCATACTACAATATACTGTATATCATCTAAAGTATCATGTACTTTTATGGATTAAGATGCTCACAAACATATCCAAAACTTCCTTTTGAGTCAGCTCATTCTTCTTTTTTATGATGGATGTTACTCCTAATTAAAGCAAATGTAAGAAAACTCTAAATGTGGCCTTCATAAAAAAGCTGAACAATAGTTTCTTGTGTTTTTTTTAAGCTCTGTCCTAAATAAAAAAATGTTGACCCTTCAACAGATCAAAAACAATTAGAGTCTGTATATGTTATTTCTTTTATAGCTAGGTCATAGCCTTTATTCCTGTTCTATTTACTATCTTTTTTATATTAAACATGTTATTTCTTCATTTCTTGAAAGCTGTATCCACTCAAGTGAAGTAATCCAACAATGTAACGGTTTCAGGACCAGCCGTTATAAGAAAAATCACGGAGCGCTCGTTTTCTTCAAACGGAGTCTCCCGCTCTAATCAAGATAAACAAAACATGGTGGAACTGCACTCCGCCTTCTCGAAGCCGTTTTGGGGATACGCCGGTACAAGTAACAGGCGTACACAAAAGTTAACGTTGTAAGAACGCATTGCGTCGAGCAACGCCATTGGCTAGTTCTCCACGACGTCACATATTTAATGAGCCGCCATATTAGGAAGCCAAACCCCTCTTTCATACTGATAAGAAGAAAAGGAGACGGGATAATACAAGGAGAGTTGCACAAGGGCTGAGCGGTTGGGTGACGAATACATCGTTTAACCGGCACTTGTCTTGTTGAAGTGTGGTTCATTGTTTTGGTTATTTATTTCGTCTTTTTTTACAATGGCGACCGCAGCTGCAACTCCTCCTCCGAGCGTGAAGAGAAGCACGTGCGGCACTCCGCTAACTCCGACCCCGACGCGGATAAGCAGGCTTCAGGAGAAACAGCAGCTCCGAAACCTCAACGACCGCCTGGCCGTGTACATAGACAAGGTCCGCAGCCTGGAGTCTGAAAACAGCGTCCTCCATCTGCAAATAACCGAGACAGAGGAGGTGAGGAGTCGCGAGGTGACCGGTCTGAAAGCGCTGTACGAGACCGAACTAGCGGATGCCAGAAGGTGCCTGGATGATTCCTCCAAGGAGCGGGCCTGGCTGCAGATCGAGCTCGGGAAGATCAGATCTGACCATGAGCAGCTCGCGCACAAGTAAGCCTTTGTTTTAACACTTTAATCACAGCCAGATAGGTGCAGGAAGCAACTCTGGGTAATTAGCTAAAAGGCAAAATGCTGACTTGGATTTTTATTATCGTCATCTTGCAATATACACATGTATATACATAGTTATCACCGCAATAAACCGTATTTAATTTTGTATTAATGTACATTATTTAATTTCATATTCTGTTCTTGTACATATCCCATATTCTATTGACATGTATATACTTTTTGCACTACGTTTTCTTTTTTATCTTTGTATTTTATTATATATGTTGCATTGTTGGAGGAGCTCAGGTCAGCAGAATTGCATTGCCATTTCTACACTGTAGCTTTGTGCATATGACAATACAACCTTTGAATTTGATTTTCGAGCCACTTCTGCAGCTCTACGTCAGCCAGTGTAACGCAAAGGTGTCCAAACTATGGTCCGTGGTCCATTGTTAATTTACCCTATGCTAATTCTAAAAGTATAATGGAATATGGCCCTAACATGATCATAAACATGTGCTTTTCTTATATTGTACTTCTTAAATGTGAATGTAAACAGATAATACACAACAGTAGTATTCATGTGTCAATAAGTCCAATTATCAATTAAATTCAGTCAATTATAGTTGTTTCCTTTGCAGCTTTTGTTTTGATGTACACTGAATCTTAGTCACACGTTTATTAAATGATTGACAGCTGGGCTAAACCCGCCCACAATGGTCTGGGAAAAAGAATACACTTCATTAAACTGTTCACCAGGTCTAATTTTATTATAAATAAATGGTGAAATGTATTAAATATTATCCACAAACATCTATCTTTTGTTTATTTGGAGATGTAATGGTGCATTGAAGGTGGCATGGTGCCTTCAGGGTCCACTTGTTGTAGTAGCATCTGTTAACAAAGAAACAAATGTACGTGAATAATTTAAGGTGAGGAAACTAGAGTAAATGTGCTTCAGAAGTGTAGCCTATTTGACATCATCGTAATACCAGATTTAAAGGGATTAAATATTGGGTACCGTAATACATGTAGTCATGTGTGCTAAAGCCCTCATGTATTTCTCTGACAGCTGTCACTGTTATAACAGTTGTCGGGCAAAAATGCATGAATGGACAAAGTGACGGTTAACCCCTGAAAGTGTGGCGATTGAACTGCATTATCGGAGACAAAATGCCTCCTAATTAATCAACTGGGCAATTCTTTGTTAAAATATATGTTGGAAAGGTGCTGCTCCACCTCCACCTGTAAACTGCAGACAAATTGTCCGAAACAGCTGTGTGTATTTTATGCTTCTTTTGTCTTGGTGCGAAATCAAATTATCAGAACTACTTTGATTTCACCAGAGTGTGAAAAACCACAGGTTGGTGGTGGGAATGTTTCCGAGGTCCACTATTGGTGCTTAATAAATGCAGCAGAAGGAGTCTTGTGTACCAAACCCATACACATTAGTCCCAGAGTGTACCAGACACACACGTACGACACACAAGTGGTGCTGAGTGTGAGGCGTCAGGTGTGGATCTGTGTGTTGAACAGAGGACCCACTGTGTGTCGCTCTGACGTCTCAACAGTTGGCCGGGACAGCCTGTTTGAGTCCGTTGGAAACACGAGTCCTTCATGTTGATTTCCACCATGTGTCTTATAAATGGATGGTATAACTATTAAGCGACTTTGAGACTATGAAAAGCGCTTTATAAATTCAATTTATTATTATTATTATTATTATTATTATTATTATTATTATTATTATAACTACATGCATTAAAGCTCCGGTATATTGGTCTACTTGCCAGCAGAATACTCCAAAGTTCTATGTTAAAAATGTATATTATGGCACATAGGAACTGCCGGATGCCAACTTGTTGGGCAATTGGCATACGTTTTATTAAATAGCATATGCAGACAGTGGCTAAAAAGTGGCAACTTTGGTGTGGCTTTTGAGCTATATTGACCAGGTTGAATCAATGTCAGACATTTTTAAGGATTAAAAAAAGGCAGTTTTGAGCCCCCAAACTTTAAAGTCGATCCATAATTGGTTAAAACTGCCATTTTTAAAACCACTCCAAGTTGTAAAATCTGCCAAACTGTCTGCCACATTGGATCTACACTGCTTAACAAACTATACAGACACACAGACGATGGCTGTTTTTATCGACAAGCCAGTCTGGACATCTTCTCCTTCTGGTCTGAGGTCAGTCTGACACTAAAGTAACTCACTCTCGCCTCCGAGGTATTACAAGATAACAGGAGACCGGTTAGCACGCTAATTTCAGTAAGTATCTCTGCAGCACGAAGTGTTTGACTATTGATTGAATTTGTCATTTCATCACCATTTATGACCAAAACATTAGGGCCTCCCTTTTTCAATTACCTTCTCAATGTGATAATATTTTAAACAATTTGAGGCATGTGTGTTACTCTGGTATGGTTTTATTCCTGAGAAGTGAGAGCTCATTGTTCAGTAGTTCTGCCTCCCTGCTAATGTTCCTCAGTAAAATGTGAAAAAGCAGACGTACGGCTCTCCACATTCCTCACATAGTTTGTCCAGTTTAGCACCCGCCCATAACCCTCCGGCTCACCATGAGAAAACAACTGGCCCCAGCACAGCTCCTCCATACTCACAAACCTATTGAAACTGTCCCACTGTTGACTTAGTTAACCCCCGACCGGCGCTGGGGAACGGATGTCTGACGTGCTTTTCAAAAGGAAAAGTGTGTCCATTATCTACCGTGTGTTGGCCTATTCTTTCTAAGATAAAAGCAATCATGACGTGACATTTTTATAGCCTAATCAGAACAGGAAGACTTTTACAAATAATGCAAAATGGAGAACAGATGTGTAGAGCAAACGTGACGTTAATAAAAACCCTTTTGTGCTTTTCTTATGTTTCTGCCTCACCAATAACGGAAGGGCAGTGGATGTAGGGGGTGTATGCACTTATTGGATTAGTCAACAACATATTGGAAATGACTCTTCATCCATATGTATTGCAGGGCTATAGCCTGCCTTAGTCTCATTGGTCAGACTGTATTAATTGAGCCAGGCGGACCTTATACACTGTAAGGCTGTCCCGAATAAAACATTTTTGGGCTCCGGTTATTCGGTAGTAATCAGCAGCGAATATTCGACCCGTGCGCGGGGGTGCGTGCGCAGTAATCAGCAGCGAACCGCTTCAACACGTGTGTTTCGGTTTATTCACGGCATTAATTGAGTTATTCTACAGTATTGTTGTTTTATAGTTATTTGTTAATGTATACAACCTAATTTGTAAATGTCTTAGTGTAATTTGAGTTGGCATGCTTTTATTTTGAAGGAGAGTTAGCGCTGTTGACAGGAAGTTGTTGTTGCTATGGAAACAATGTGACGGAGATTAAATATAATAGATTTGATTTGTTAGCGCTTTTACAGGTGCTCAAAGACGCTTTACAGATATAGTGAAAAGAGAAGAAAGGAACAACAAATAAATATAGAGTTAAAGTTAAAGTCAGATAATACAAAAACAATCACACATGAAAAGCCAGATTGAAGAGGTGAGTTTTTGTGAGTTTTTTGAAGGTGGTGAGGTCGGTGCAGTCTCTGATGGGTTGTGGGAGTGAGTTCCAGAGGGAGGGGGCAGCGACGGAGAAGGCTCTGTCCCCCCAGGTCCGGTGATTGGTGCGGGTGGGGATCGATAGGAGGTTGGCTTCTGATGAGCGGAGGCAGTGGGAAGGGGTGTGGTGGTGCAGCAGGTCTGTGAGGTAGGGGGGGGGGCTGATTGTTGAGGGCTTTGTAAGTTATGAGGAGGACTTTGAAGTGGATTCTTTGACGGACGGGGAGCCAGTGGAGGTTCTGGAGGATGGGAGTGATGTGGTCTCTGGAGCGGGTGTGGGTGAGGAGGCGGGCAGCAGAGCTCTGGATATGTTGGAGTTTATTGAGGAGGTTGGATGGTGCCATAGAGGATGCTATTGCAGTAGTCGAGTGGTGAAGTGATGAATGCATGAATCAGGGTTTCAGCAGCAGAGGAGGAGAGTGATGGGTGGAGACGGGCAATGTTTTTGAGGTGGAAAAAGGCGGTCCTGGTGATGTGATTTATGTGGTGGTTGAAATTGAAACCTGAATAGTACGCCAACGAACGAATATTCCGGTACAGCCCTAATACACTATATATTTGCAGCATGGGCCTTACCGAAGAAAAACAAAAGTATAGCGTATTGATGCATGAAGCAAAATATGTTTAGTTATGAAAATGCAGGGAAAGGTGAGCTACACCAGTGATTCCCAACCTTTTTTGTCTATAAGAAACCTCTCGCTCATCTGTGATGATTCGCCTACATGTTTTCTTGTGTTAAACCCTTTGTATTTGTATTTAACCCAACTGCTCCCTGGATGAAAAGCACTTGTATAACTCACCCTTAATACAAATGCCCCGTACCCCCGGTTGGGATCCATCATCACATGGTGTCCTCCACCTTCACTCACCATGCCTTCTCCTCTTTCTCCTTCCAGCTTCAACAAGAAGGACTCGGAGGCAGCAGGATCCCAGGCCCGGCTGAAGGACCTGGAGGCTCAGCTGAACTCTAAAGACGCCATGTTGGCCACGGCGCTGTCTGAGGGTCGAGGCCTGGAGGCGACGCTGGCCAACCTGAGGGAGCAGCTGCAGGAGGTAACACTGTGACCAAAAGACAGATTTCCATTGCTTTTTACCTGGTTTAAAAAAATGTTTTACTTTATTAATCACCTAGAGCAGGGGTGTCAAACTCAAGGCCTGCTGTCTCATTGTATGTAGCCCGCAAGAGCTTGCAAAGAATATGATATACAATACTGTGGCAGCTCAATTCCTATTTGAGTCGCAGAGAGGCTTGGCTTTATGCTGCGATGCGTTTTCAATGAGAAAGCCCACACTGAAGTTCGAAAGGTTGGATATATTTATTAAACAAAATCAAGCACACAATAACTTAGAAGGACCAAAACACCCAAGGCCGTGGGAAGTAGGGGTGCTGAGGATGCTGCAGCACCCCCTGGTGGAGGACAGGGGATCTGCACTTCCACAAGATTAAATACAAATATATAATACACACAAAACGAATTTTCGTTAACTTTAGTCTAAGTTATCTCAGTGGGTCTTAAACGGTTTGGTCACAACTTATGTAAACAAATATTTCCAAGGCACACCTTTTATAATTATTCGGATAAATAAAAACAGGTTTGAAATCATTCCAATGTATAGGACAGCAAACCACAACTATCGTTTAAAACTGGAGAGATGACAAAATATGCATAAATAAATGTTAACTGTTAAAATAAGATATAAATGAACCACACAAATAAAATGAGTTAGCCTACATTTATTTGTTATTGGCTATGGTAGGTTATTGGAAATGTTCACATACTTATTTGATTAATAGATTGAAGCATTTTACTTTGAAATGTTTAAAAAAATCTTCCCGGGGGACACCACCGGAGCCCCCTATATGTGACGTCCACCCCCCAATTAAAACATGTTCATACAATACTAAATAAATTTGAAGCCTTTTTATGTAAGCTGTCCACCATGTCAATAAGTTTCTCTGTTTGTAGTGTATTGGTCTTTTGTAGAGGTTTTTCATTACCAGCTAAAATCTTGCCTAGGGCAGCAAATTGGTCAGAACTGGCCCTGGTGTCATCCCCACAGCACCCCCCATTTGAAACATGTTCCCACGGCTATGTCCGCACCCGACATCTAACAGCGAGCTAAATACACAAACCACACCCATGTGACAATTGCCGGAAGTGCTGAACAAATACAAATAAAAGTGACGTAAACAAATAATAATAATGATAATACAAATAATATACTCAGGCTAAGTAGCATTTTGGCTCCTACAAATACATTTGGTTTAATTGTTGAATATTTGCTTTCAAGGATTTGCCCTAGACTTCTGCTTTCAGACGTAGTTATTAGCAGAACTGATAATAATCCAATGCAGAGCCAATAATGTAATATAATACATTATTTAATATATATACAGCCGGCCCTTTTGAGTGCAACCATAATGCTGATGTGGCCCGCGATGTAATTGAGTTTGACACCCCTGTGCTAGGGGAAATCCAGCTTTCACTCTGGTGTAAACAGTTAAAGTAGAAATACACACATGCACAGGAGCATCACACATTAGTCCTAAGATACACACATGCACTGGAGCATCACACATTAGTCCTAAGATACACACGCACAGGAGCATCACACATTAGTCCTAAGATACACACATGCGCTGGAGCATCACACATTAGTCCTAAGATACACACATGCACTGGAGCATCACACATTAGTCCTAAGATACACACATGCACAGGAGCATCACACATTAGTCCTAAGATACACACATGCACTGGAGCATCACACATTAGTGCTAAGATACACACGCACAGGAGCATCACACATTAGTCCTAAGATACACACATGCACTGGAGCATCACACATTAGTCCTAAGATACACACATGCACTGGAGCATCACACATTAGTGCTAAGAAACACACGCACAGGAGCATCACACATTAGTCCTAAGATACACACATGCACTGGAGCATCACACATTAGTCCTAAGATACACACATGCACTGGAGCATCACACATTAGTCCTTAGATACACACATGCACTGGAGCATCACACATTAGTCCTAAGATACACACATGCACTGGAGCATCACACATTAGTCCTTAGATACACACATGCACTGGAGCATCACACATTAGTCCTTAGATACACACATGCACTGGAGCATCACACATTAGTCCTTAGATACACACATGCACTGGAGCATCACACATTAGTCCTTAGATACACACATGCACTGGAGCATCACACATTAGTCCTTAGATACACACATGCACTGGAGCATCACACATTAGTCCTAAGATACACACATGCACTGGAGCATCACACATTAGTCCTAAGATACACACATGCACTGGAGCATCACACATTAGTCCTTAGATACACACATGCACTGGAGCATCACACATTAGTCCTAAGATACACACATGCACTGGAGCATCACACATTAGTCCTTAGATACACACATGCACTGGAGCATCACACATTAGTCCTTAGATACACACATGCACTGGAGCATCACACATTAGTCCTTAGATACACACATGCACTGGAGCATCACACATTAGTCCTAAGATACACACATGCACAGGAGCATCACACATTAGTCCTTAGATACACACATGCACTGGAGCATCACACATTAGTCCTAAGATACACACATGCACTGGAGCATCACACATTAGTCCTAAGATACACACATGCACTGGAGCATCACACATTAGTCCTTAGATACACACATGCACTGGAGCATCACACATTAGTCCTTAGATACACACATGCACTGGAGCATCACACATTAGTCCTTAGATACACACATGCACTGGAGAATCACACATTAGTCCTAAGATACACACATGCACTGGAGCATCACACATTAGTCTTAAGATACACACATGCACTGGAGCATCACACATTAGTCCTTAGATACACACATGCACTGGAGCATCACACATTAGTCCTTAGATACACACATGCACTGGAGAATCACACATTAGTCCTAAGATACACACATGCACTGGAGAATCACACATTAGTCCTTAGATACACACATGCACTGGAGCATCACACATTAGTCCTAAGATACACACATGCACTGGAGAATCACACATTAGTCCTAAGATACACACATGCACAGGAGCATCACACATTAGTCCTAAGATACACACATGCACTGGAGCATCACACATTAGTCCTAAGATACACACATGCACTGGAGCATCACACATTAGTCCTTAGATACACACATGCACTGGAGCATCACACATTAGTCCTTAGATACACACATGCACTGGAGCATCACACATTAGTCCTAAGATACACACATGCACTGGAGCATCACACATTAGTCCTTAGATACACACATGCACTGGAGCATTACACATTAGTCCTTAGATACACACATGCACTGGAGCATTACACATTAGTCCTTAGATACACACATGCACTGGAGCATCACACATTAGTCCTAAGATATGCACATTAATGAAGAGGTGTCGTAGCAGAGGGGCTGCCAACGTTTGGGACCCTGGAGCAGTAGAGGGTTCGATGCCTTGCTCCCTGACACCTCAACAGTGACCGGGAAGTGAACTAGCAACCCTCTAGCTACCGGTACACACAATACATATTGATATACCTGACATTAAAGCCTTGACCATTAAAGAAGATATGTGCTTTAATTCTGAATCTAAATGTTATTTAAGGTTGTCTTTTCTCTGTGAGACCTCTTGATCTTAATAACTGTTTTCCGTACATCCTGATTATATTAACACACTGCTTGTTGTTCTTGTGTCTCAGCTGGAAACGGGTCTCGCCCACACCAAGCAGCAGCTTTCCGACGAGATGCTGATGCGCGTCGACCTGGAGAACCGCTGCCAGAGTCTGACGGAGGAGATTATCTTCCGCAAGAGCATGCAGGAGGAGGTCAGAAACTTAATTTACACCCAGTCATTCTACAGAAGACTCTGACACCAAGAGTATACATGGCTTAATGATACTGAGGCAGAATGATTGTATTTCTGACTTATGGTGAGTTGGACAACAAGCGCAATAAGCACTAAGCACAATAATGAGTGTTCAAATCGACACAGCGGGAAAGGAGAAGTAAAGGTTAAATATTTGGGCCCTACACATATCACAATAATTACAATTCTTTCCAGATGCCCAAATTCCAGTTGATGGCATTTTTAGAATCTAATTCTAGTGTACAACAAGTGTATAACAGATGCATGATCACAGGTATGCGTGAGATCTGTCAAAAACACATGTTTGCTGTTGCAGTTGGCACAGGTTGCTTTATTTTCAAATTGCATTATTTGGGCTTGTTTCTATATCAGACCAACAAAACCAGTATGACCGAACTCGACACAAGATTGACTGACAGCGAGAAAAATACAAGATATCACTCGGTTTATCCTTCAACAAGTGAATTAGCTATATTGTCTTCTCTAAGGCTGGTTTAGAATTAAAAGAGCCACATCAGCAAAAGCATGACCAGCTTGAGTTTTTAATAGGGTTGCAATTTAGGATTACACGTCCTCCTAATTACTATAAAAATGACATTAATTGCCGAATCCCTTTTTTATCTGTTTCATTTATAATTGTCGACCTCGAGGACTAGTTTAATCTAGAGTTTCAAAGGACCCGACCCCTTATTGGATATCTTCCTTCTTAAGAGTTGGGTTTGAGTTTAATAACATCGTTATGTGTGAGTTTTCTGACTGTTTTGCCTGTGTTCTGATTGGTTCTGCCTGTGTTCTGATTGGTTCTGACT
Source organism: Notothenia rossii (assembly GCF_949606895.1). Lineage (NCBI taxonomy): Eukaryota > Metazoa > Chordata > Actinopteri > Perciformes > Nototheniidae > Notothenia > Notothenia rossii. Next base: position 55,496,980 of record NC_136910.1, read on the forward strand.
GTGTTCTGATTGGGTCTGACTGTTTTGCCTGTGTTCTGATTGGGTCTGACTGTTTTGCCTGTGTTCTGATTGGGTCTGACTGTTTTGCCTGTGTTCTGATTGGTTCTGACTGTGTTCTGATTGAGTCTGACTGTTTTGCCTGTGTTCTGATTGGGTCTGGCTATGTGTTCTGATTGGGTCTGACTGTGTTCTTATTGGGTCTGACTGTGTTTTGCTCCAGGAAGTGAAGGAGGCCCGGCAGCGCTACGATAGCCGCCTGGTGGAGGTGGATTCTGGACGGAAAGTGGATTACGAGTACAAACTGACTCAGGCTCTGATGGAAATGAGGACTCAGAATGAGGAGCAGATCATCATCTACAAGGAGAACATGGATGGTGCCCATGTGACCAAAGTACGAACACACACACTCACTCTGTCCTCACTCACTCTGTCCTCACTCACTCTGTCCTCACTCACTCTGTCCTCACTCACTCACTCTGTCCTCACTCACTCACTCACTCTGTCCTCACTCACTCTGTCCTCACTCACTCTGTCCTCACTCACTCAGTCCTCACTCACTCACTCTGTCCTCACTCACTCTGTCCTCACACCAGAGGTTGCGCTAGACTTTTTCGCTGCCCGTCATTTTGACGGACAGAATCGTGACATTTCCGTCAAAATCCATTATTACCCGTCGGTCTGTACACAACTGACGGTGGGGGGGGGGGGAGAAATATTAGCGCCGGTGTTATGCCGTGTTGTGCATGCCCACTGCACCTCGCGGGAGCGCGCCACAGCCTAAAGCATAAACTCCCAGACATTTCAATGATTTGTACGGCATAGTTAGGTCTGGAAACGACATAAGGGCATAACACCGGAGCTGTTCTGAGTTTGTTCTAATCCTTCAAAATGACGGACTGCTTTCAGATTTTTCCGTCATTGTCAAAAGAATTCCGTCATGGACGGAATATATTCGGTTAACACTCACTCTGTCCTCACACACTCACTCTGTCCTCACACACTCACTCTGTCCTCACACACTCACTCTGTCCTCACTTCCAGGAAATCGCTCTACAAAGCAACATTTAAATATAAAATCATGACAGAAAGTCATTTGTATTTTATGTCTGCGAGAATTCAAAACTACACATTATGAACAAGGGGTGAAAAAAGAGTTTAACACGTGACTCCAAAACCATGGGAGGTATTTCCAACTCATTTTGGAAGTGGGCTGCAGGACCTTCGCTCCAACCCACTCAAGCATTAGTGAGGTCCATCACTGACTTTGAACTAAACCCCACTAGAGCTTCAGTTCATTCCAGTTCTTCCACACAAACACGGAAACCTATGGAGCTGGCAAACACAAGCTGCTGCCAAGAACACCCGTCTGAAATATCATTGTATGCTATTGAGAGTAAATTAAAACTAAAGGATCTAGACGTGGAAAGATTTACAAGCATATGCAAACATTGTATGTTCAAGGCTCAGTATTTATGAGTTTTAGATGAAAGGCTGTTTTGAAATGTTATCCTTTCTAACAGCTCTCTTAGTTTCTCTTGAGTTGGTTTGCACAACATGTAGCAAGTGCTCTGCTAATGTTTACAATCCACATCCATTGGGCCTTTTGTGTGATCCTCTAAACCAGGGGGGTCAAACTCAAAGACACAGTGGGACAACATTTTAAAAAATGGGTACTAGTGGAGGGCCGGACTGGTTCAATGTTTATTGCAGAACGTATTGAAATGAACTTATTGCACATATTAAACCTGGAACTAACAAAGCTTCAATGATTGCCTATAAAAACAACATTAAACATTAAATAATCAGTTGCATTCATTTCTTATGGCTCTATCTGCAGCTTCTCCAGAGTCATTTCTTATGAGTACATTTTCCCACAGGCCAAAAACAGCTTCAACAAAACTATTTCCCTCAAAGAGAAAACCAAACATGCCCTGTTGTCCTGAGAGAAAGTGCAGAAGGAAACATCCATTAAACTCAGTGTGCTGCTCTGTGATGCTAGCTCAGATACTTGGCATCTCATCTTGGGTGCAAGTTCATCAATGTTTGGGCTCAGGCTCTGAGCTGAGGAGACCCTCAGGATGGAGTGAAGGTGTGCGTGCAATATACCGGAGGGCCAGATCTAATAGAAATTAGAAATTATCCTGCGGGCCGAAATTAAATCCACACAGGGCCTGATTTGGCCCCCGGGCCTAGAGTTTGACACATGTGTTCTTAAAGATGAAAACAGAAAGCTTACCTTTCAGATGAAGGGAAGATGATACTTTTTTTAACACAGGTGGCTCAGCTGCATGTAATGGCACTCTTATAAAAGATCAAACAAGATGCACATATGCCCTCTGTAGTATGTTGACGGACAGTTTGAATCATCCTCCCACACAACGTGCAAGTAAGCAACAATCTGTCAAAGTGATAACTAGTTAATCTGAAAGTGACGCAAGCAATGTTCACAACTTCCTGCATGTCAGGAAGTGACCGCTCAGTTCCTCTTTCAGGGTGATGAAACCGAGGCAGTGTTGGTGTGAGCGCCTCTCAAACCTCTGTGTTTATATCCTCAGCTGGAGGACCTGCGCAGGATGTCTGAGATGAACGGAGCGTCGGCCAGCGTGGCCCGAGAGGAGCTGAGAGAATCCTCCCTGAGGATCGACAGCCTCACCGCGCAGCTGGGATCCATGCAGAAGGAGGTGGGCATCTTCTCTTACCGAGCTTTACATTCTCTGATTGGTGTAAAATAAGCGTTCGTATGTTCCGTGTAAAACCAGAAGCTAAACCAGTTCTTACACCTTTTTTATTTGGGGAAACGACTGGTTCAAGTTTCAAGGCTTTATATTATATATATATGTACATATGTGTATATATATGTGTGTGTGTGTGTATATATATATACACACACACACACACACACATGGAACAAATAAAACAGATGACATTGTGCAAGAGAATATCTGGAGATGTGCAAGAGAATACAAATAAAATAGAAATAGTGCAAGAAGAGTCTATATATAAGTACCGTAAATGGAATATGATATTTTAGATAAATAAATAATTAGCAAGATGCGATCTGATGGATGTTCTTTGAAAAGTTCAGGTGTTTAATAGTCTTATGGCTTGTGGAATAAAACTGTTCTTTATCTTAATTTATAAAGTGATGGTTGGTACCACCAAGTGTTGTACAATAATTGAAGTAGGGATAAATAAAATAAACTAATTGGAAAATATTGTTTAAAATTGGTTTAAGCAGAAAAACAAGGCAAAACAAGGTAAAAAATAAAAGAGAGAATTTAATGTGGGCGTATCCACCTCGGATGTGTCCCCCCGCAATACCTTCATTAAATCGGTCTGTAAATCGCAGCTTCACCAACGCTCATTCTACACGTGTTCATTTGTGTTATCAGACTCTTGTCAAAGGTTGTAGATTACTTTTCTTATTACATTCTGACATTACAATAAGGCTCAGGTTAAGCTGCACTTCCTCAACATTTTAGGTGCTGACTCAGACAGCCCCACCCGTCCTCTAAACTGTCGCATCTGGATTTTTAAGATTAAAGTTTAAAAAGTTTTTCCAAAGAGCCAAATATTTAACTATCTAGGATATTTTTTCATATCAACTTCCTGTGGACATCGTTTGCTTCATTTGGAGAATATACCTGAAATGAAAACTCCCTCAGTATCTTATTCAGCGAAGCTTCACTTTGCAGGGATCTAAATACTTTAATAAATATAATACATTTTAACAAAGTGCACATACAATTTGCTTTTAATTATTTTTCAGTGCTGCAGCCGTCGAGAATTGTATATAAACCGACACGGTTCTCTCACTCACTCTTTAATTCTTTATCAAATTCAGGCATATTGATGCCCAAAATAGACCGACTCTCCACTTCCAGGTGCTCCCAACAACCAGGAAGCTGCCTGTATGTGTGATATATAAAATATAGAGTCTGGAAGAACAATGACTCAGTGGTCAATGTTGGATTTCTTATTAAAAAACAATGACTGATAAATAGTTAAATTATGCTTTTTAGTATTTTTTGGGCCCTGCATTCGGGTAAATTCTCATCTTATCTCTTGAAGTGACATGATAAAGCATAGCCTCTGAGACATGGGCATCATCACGCTCAGACTCTGACCCCCCCCCTCTCTCTCCGTGTTTTTATAGACTCGTGGTTGGCGTGACCGGATCGTGGAGCTGGAGGCGGCTCTTTCTCAGGAGAAGGATCGGAGTCGCAGGATGCTGTCGGACCGAGACCGAGAGGTGGCCGAGATCCAAACCAAGATGCAGCAGCAGCTCAACGACTACGAGCAGCTGCTGGACCTCAAACTGGCTCTGGACATGGAGATCAACGCCTACCGAAAACTCCTGGAGGGAGAGGAGGAAAGGTGAGGACTCAGAGAGAGAGAGAGAGGAAGTCGTGAGGCAACAGTTAAAGGTCTCCTATTATACTATTTTAGGCATATATTATAGTTCTCAGATATATAAAAACATGTCTATGAAGTGTTTTGCTCAAAATACCAAACTGATCTCCCATTCTAGCCCTGCCTCATATCCCTCTATTTCAGCCCTATTACTAAAGTGCTGATTCTGGGTCTGTAGCATTACTAATGTAAACACCGACCATATTACATCCAAAAAAGTCGGGCATTGTTTCTGATAGCAACGTTTCTGATTGGGCCGTGGGTCCACAATTCAGATATTACGTCATATCGGACGCAAATCTGGATCAGCTCCGTTGTTCCCCGTTTTTAGAGATTTGGGTACGGAGGAAAAGAGAGGGTTTTATTTTCTGACGCTGCGTGAGTTCCCCGACACACCGGGGACACATCTTTATGTAGAAAAGAAATCAAAAAGTGCATTTTGCATGATAGGAGACCTTTTTTAAATGTGTACCTCATGTTCCGTTTCTGAATATTTTATTGTACACACACATATACAGTACACACACACACACACACACACACACACACGAGCATATGCGCACTGTATGCATGCACCACGTGTAATAGAAGACATGAGTATATACAAACAAGCTCTATGACAGACAAACAAAATGAAGGAGAAATTGATTGATTGATGTTAGGAAAAATCTCTCTGGTCCCCGGCTTGAGCTTGAATCTCAGGATCCATGTATCTGTGATCCTCTCCAGAATGGAAGTAGTCATCACATACAGAGCATCAACTAGTTCCTGAACAGTGTCCTTCACATGCTGATATCCAAGAGAGGGAGTTCCACAGTCACTAGATGGAGGAATAGAAAGCAGTATTCAATGTTTACTTCAGATTAGCTCCACGTCAGAAATGATCATGCTTGTCATATGTCTCTCTCCATAGAGGCTGAATCATCATGTTAATCACATAGCTATCATATGCCTCAAACAGTCCTGATGCTCTTCTAGGTAATCACACATCCTGTCATGTTCACAGCTACAGTTGGGATACCTTTGTTATCATGTGGACTCATGTTGGAAGAGAACATTCACTAGTTTCCCAACAATTGATTTGTATCCAAAAATGTACTTATCCTCTTACATTCACGACGTGCATGAACTGATACAATTTCTAAAAGTCCATCACATGTAAATGGTTGTGTTTCTGGATTGCCTTCTTGTTGGTGCTGATTGTTTCCTGTGTTTCCGTCCCGCAGACTGATGCTGTCCCCCAGTCCTTCGGCTCGGGTCACGGTGTCTCGAGCCTCCAGCAGTCGCAGCGTTCGCACCTCTCACGGAAAGAGGAAGCGCGTGGACGTGGAGGAACAGGAAGCCAGCAGCTCGGTGTCTATCTCTCACTCCGCCTCGGCCACAGGGCCCGTCTGCATCGACGAGACCGACACCGACGGAAAGTTCATCTGCCTCCAAAACACCGGAGAGGAGGTGAGCTCCTGCATTTCTTTGAGTGTGGAGATACAGCTGAAACATCTAAAGCAGGGGGGGTCAAAACTTTTTAAACCGAGGGCCACACACAGAAAAATATACGAAGGGCTGGGCCGCTCACTAGAGGTATATCGCCTCATAAGTTCAGTTATAAGTTAGCAAAATCAATCCACTGTAGGTACATGATGCTTGTGAGTGTTGGCAGCTCAGCCCTTAAAGCAGAAGCCTCAGATTGATTATCATAAGAGGAAACAGGAGGTGTATACGTCTAGCTGGTTATGGAAATAAGTCATTGGGCTTTTTTCTTATCAACTAAGATATGTTAGAAAATGTTTCCAACTTTAATTGACTGGATTTATTTGAAAAGTGGTCTCATTAACACATGAATACGACATTTAAACTAATTTAAGATCTTCACTAATGTTTGATACAGACATACAATGCATCAGAGCTCCGGTAGTTTATATTTTTCTGACTCTACAAGCATTTTTCTGAGCTCGGATAAATGTTTTGAAATATTTGTATTACACGGCTTGGTTGAACACTCGATTCTGATTGGTCAATTGGGACATTTCTGAGGTTATATTAGTAGAGCCCCACACATACAACACAGACTATGCTATAACACCCCTGTGCAATATATACCTGGCTGCTATATCTTCAGACCTGTTACAAGAGGTGGATTTTTTTTTAATTTATTTTGTAATCTTTATTCTGTGGGACGAATAAAGGGATTCTGATTCTGAAGGAGGTCCGATTTAAACTCTGCTCTTTATTGTTTTTGTCTCAGGATCAGGCAATGGTCGGTTTTGAGATGATGAAGACGATTGAAAATGATTCCGCCACCTACAAGTTCACCCCCAAATTTGTCCTGAAGGCCGGCCAGAAAGTCACGGTAAGAGTTTGTTTAGTTACGAGTGTTAGAGATGTCCTGTCTTAAAAAGCATGTCGGTTATTTTACAATGTTTTTAAAGGAAGAAAATAAGAGCCTCTGGAGGAATATGAGAAGTGCTCCATTTCTCTCGAGCCGTGTGTTTAACCTGTCAGCCGATATTAGTTCTAAAAAGTTTAATCACTCGTCTCTAAAAGGCCGATCAGAAGATGTAATATACGAGAGACTTATTGATTTTATGTGATTTTATGTAAAGTGTCTGAGCATTAGGAAAAGCGCTATAAAAATCAAATGTATTATTATATTCTCTGCATGGCGTCAATGTAGTTGAGAGTTGTTTAAAACCCATTTCCACACAGCTTGTTAAAGATGGGACTTAGCCATTGTTCTCCACTTTGTAAAATGTATAAATGTTGGCACACAGTAGTGTTAATTTCGTTGACTAAAACTATGACGAAATATGTTCGTCAACGACCTTTTTTTCCATGACGATGACGAGACGGCACCGACGGCAGTAAACAATAACTGCAACAAAATCATCATGCAATATTGTTGACGTAAAGTGACAAGACGAAAATGTAGTTTACTAAATAAAAACTTTGCCAAAATCTCTTTTCTTCCGTTGACGAAAAATTAGGAGAGTAAATATTATCAAAGATAACGTTACATCTCTGATAGTCAGTTTTTCTCCCAGCAGTTCCATTTCCGGTGCTGCGGCTGGGCAGCAGCTGTGTGTCCGAGCTGCGCGCGGCGGTACATTTGAATTACACCGGGCAGCGGCACACTGTGAACAGTCAGGAAGACTCGGGTCTAACGAACCTTATTTAACAGAAAATAAAATGGCAACAACAGGGCTGGGGAGCAGTGGTCGCGTTAACCGAATACACATATTGGTTTTGGCTAGACTAGTTTGACTGAAATGTTCTATAATCTGATGACTAAAAAAGACTCAATAGTTTTCATTGACAAAAAGTAGACTAAAATAATTTGTTTTCTTTGACTAAAATAAGACTAAAATGCTCAGACTTTTAGTCGACTAAAACTTGACTAAATGAAAACAGGATGAAGGTGACTAAATATGACTAAAACTAAAAAGGAAATTTAACACAGGACTAAGACTAAATTTAAAAATAGCTGACGAAATGAACACTAGCACACAGTAGATGAGATAAGATGGAACTTTATTTATCCCCTTGGGGAAGTTCAGGCGTTTATAGCACCAACAGGCTCAGAGTTAAAAACAGGATTCACCCGAGGTTGTTATTGTTCTCCACTGTGTGAAATGTACAAATGTTGGCTACGGAGGTATTCACAAAGCAGATGCACTGAGGGAGAAGGTTGTCAATCACTAGTTTGTTGCGTCTCAAGCTTTCTATGTCTGTGTTGAATATGAAGCTGATGTTTCCTCTGTTTAGGTGTGGGCGTCTGATGCTGGCGTGAGCTCCAAACCCCCCTCAGACCTGGTGTGGAAGAGCCAGAACTCCTGGGGGTCCGGGCGGGACGTCCACGTGGTGCTGCTCAGCCCTCAGGGAGAGGTGAACACACTCACTCACACATATACTCACTCAGTCACACACACACACACACACACACACACTCACTCACGCACTCACTCACGCACGCACTCACTCACTCACACTCACTCACTCACTCACACACTCACTCACTCACATACTCACTCACTCAGACACACACACACACACACACACAGTCACACACACACTCACACAGTCACACACACACTCACACAGTCACACACACACTCACTCAGTCACACACACACACTCACTCACACACACACTCACTCACTCACTCACTCACTCACTCACACACTCACTCACTCACACACTCACTCACTCACTCACTCACACACACACACACACACACACACACACACACACACACACACACACTCACTCACTCACTCACTCACTCACTCACTCACTCACTCACTCACTCACTCACTCACTCACTCACTCACTCACTCACTCACTCACTCACTCACTCACTCACTCACTCACTCACTCACTCACTCACACACACAGACACTCTCACACACAGACACTCTCACACACAGACACTCTCACACAGACACTCACACACAGACACTCACACACAGACACACTCACTCAGACACACTCACTCAGACACACTCACTCAGACACACTCACTCAGACACACTCACTCAGACACACTCACTCAGACACACTCACTCAGACACACTCACTCAGACACACTCACTCAGACACACTCACTCAGACACACTCACTCAGACACACTCACTCAGACACACTCACTCAGACACACTCACTCAGACACACTCACTCAGACACACTCACTCAGACACACTCACTCAGACACACTCACTCAGACACACTCACTCAGACACACTCACTCAGACACACTCACTCAGACACACTCACTCACTCAGACACACTCACTCACTCAGACACACTCACTCAGACACACTCACTCAGACACACTCACTCAGACACACTCACTCAGACACACTCACTCACTCACTCACTCACTCAGACACACTCACTCACTCAGACACTCACTCACTCAGACACACACTCACTCAGACACACACACACACTCACTCACTCAGACTCACTCAGACACACTCACTCAGACACACTCACTCAGACACACTCACTCACTCAGACACACTCACTCAGACACACACACACTCACTCAGACACACTCACTCAGACACACTCACTCAGACACACACACTCACTCACTCAGACTCACTCACTCACTCAGACACACACACTCACTCACTCACTCACTCACTCACTCACTCACTCAGACACACACACACACACACACACACACACACACTCTCTCGGTCACTCTCAAGTCATTTTTCATGCAGTAAAGTATCTCTTTTTGACATTCAAAAACATCCCCTATGTGTGTTTGTGTGGCAGGAAGTGGCGAGGAGAACCACCACATATAAGACGGGATTAGAAGAGCAGGATGAGGAAGGTGATGATGAAGAGGAGGACAACTTTCTCCTGGGGCAGGTGAGAGTATGAGCTCGGCACCGACACCCCCCCACATTTCAGACAAACGTATACATAATTAGTGTTTACTTCCTGTCTGTCTTCTTCTGTTGACTCCCTCGAACCTCCTTAGTAACGGTCATTATTATATCTTAACAACCTCTGAAATGTCCCATTTGACCAATCAGAATCGAGTATTCAACTAAGCCGTGTAATAATAATACTAAGAAACATTTATCTCAGCACATTATTCATAAAAATAAGTCAGTCTTTATCAGTGCTGTTTTTTTAGACTTTTAATGTGTGTGTGTAGCAGTGTGTTTTAAATTGAACCATGAATGTGTGTGTGTAGCAGTGTGTTTTAAGTTGAACCATGAATGTGTGTGTGTGTGTGTGTGCAGGAGGACCCTCACACTGCAAACAGAAGCTGCTCCATCATGTGAGCCAACCCCCCCCCCCCCCCCCCCACCACCACCACCACCACCTCTGAGCCCAGCCAGTCTGCTGCCAACTTTAAAACTATTTTTCTATCTTTTCAATAAAAAAAAAAAAGGTTTTCTTTCTCATAAAAATGCACAACGGATTTTGGTAGGAAGTATTTTCAACTGAAAAAAATAACAATATAATACAGTTGTTTGTTGTTGTTGGACAAAAATTGTATTTGTAGGTCAGAACCTTTTTTTTTATTTTTTATAAAACCATGCAACAAATAGCTACTCTTAAGAAGCGCTGATATTTTTTAATTGGTTTTTAAAAAAATTTTTTTACATTTGTCTATATCTGACTTTAATAATGATGCCATATTGTAAGCTTTAAGAACAGGATGTCGGGGATCAGCTCCGGGGCTGGAGACCTTCTGTATAAATTAAATAAGCATTGAAAGGACAAGTACACTAACTAATACCCCTCCCCCCCCCTCCCCCTTCTGTCTGGACTTTAACTGGACAAAATGTCAGATTTACACAGTTTAGTGGCATTCTTTTAGTATCTGTAGAGAAAGACATACCGTGATTGTTTGATTGTATTAATGAAGAAGTCAGAGGACAGTTGAAGTTTGTTAGCAGTTGTTGAGTTACCTTAAAGCCCCTCTTCAGGAGGATTAAAAACTGGGACAGTGACACCTCGTGGAGAACATCGTAATAACATTATTTGTAATAGTTCTCCACTCAAAGGGGCTGTAACCTTACTCATCAGCACATTTAAATAAGTATTGAGAAGTGTTCATTGTATTCTTAACTTTTGATATTTAAAGTGTTTGAAGTACCTTGTGTTGTATGTTATTATGCATGCTATGTAATCATAGTTGAATCATTAAATGAGTTTTCTTGTATATGTGTTCTACTGGTTTTTTTTATATACACGTTTTAATGTTTTCTCTGAAGAAGACGGGTCATAGGAAAAATTATAAATCACTGAAACGCCGAAAATCAAGAAACCCTTTGTTTACCATTTATTTACTAAATCGCATCGTCCTGGGGCCTCTTCTCGTCAACATCTACATGCTACCACTGGCTCAGATAATGAAAAACAGGTAAATAAGTTACCAAGGTTATGCGGATGACACATTTATATAACCATTTCACCAGGAGACTGATCCAATTCAAACGGTGAGTAAGTGCATTGAACAAATCATTAACTCGGTGTGTCAAAAACTTTCTTCAATTAAACAAAGATAAAACTGAGGTTACTGTTTTTGGAGCCAAGGAAGAATGAATAAAGGTCAGCGCTGAGCTTCAATCGTCAATATTTAAAACGAGAAACAAGCCAGAAATCTAGGTGTAGTCATGGACTCTGACCTGAGTTTCAGCGGTCACATTAAAACAGTTACTAAATTATAATATTGGGAGGGATGAAACCCTCTTTAATGGTCACACATGCAGAGAGAGCACACAGCACACACAGTGAAATGTGTTCTCTACATTTAACCCATCCTAGTACCAGGAGGGTGTTTCTCAATCACAAGGATGCTGGCTTGGTAGTCGCGTACCTCCAAGTCACTTCCCTCAAAAACGAAGCAAGTATACTTCCAAGCCACGGCTTCGGTAAACGAAGAAGAATGGAACAGGCTAACAAGTGTGCCACTCTCTCTAACGGTTTCAACATATACCGTACCGAAAATAAATACCTCACGATGTCTATCTAATTATGAACTTGCTTTACTTTCACGGAACACATTTTTGGTGATAACAAACAAATGTAACAAAGTAACATATTTACCTATGATATTTACCAACACATGTTCTACGGCACTACATACTTACATTTAA